>NC_057722.1:23934900-23943277 GCF_004010195.1 Chiloscyllium plagiosum | reverse complement strand
ATCCTTGTGGCACTCCACTGGTCACAGGCCTCCAGTCTGAAAAACAACCCTCCACCACCACCCTCTGTCTTCTATCTTTGAGCCAGTTCTGTATCCAAATGTCTAGTTCTCCCTGTATTCCATGAGATTTAACCTTGCTAATCAGTCTCCCATGGGGAACCTTGTTGAACACCTTACTGAAGTCCATATAGATCACATCTACCACACTACCCTCATCAATCCTTTTTGTTACTTCTTCAAAAAACTCAATCAAGTTTGTGAGACATGATTTCTCACGCACAAAGCCATGTTGACTATCCCGAATCAGTCCTTGCCTTTCCAAATACATGTATTTCCTATCCCTCAGGATTCTCTCCAACAACTTGACCACCACCGACATCAGGCTCACTGGTCTATAGTTCCATGGCTTGTCCTTACCACCCTTCTTAAACAGTGACACCACATTAGCCAACCTCCAGTCTTCCGGCACCTCACCTGTGACTATTGATGATACAAATCGAAATATGTAGGCATCAGCCAGCCCATTATTTGTTGCTGACCCTGGATTGCCCATGAGAAGGTGGTAGTGAACCTCCCACCAGTTCTCTTATGGATACCTCACCTCTTGGCTGCCCAAGGAATGCGCACCTGTCTGGAAGGTACATGTCAGGTTGTGATTGAATAATCTTCATTTTCTGGATAGCTGCAGCTCTAAGAACACCTAAGACGCTCAACACCATCGAGAATCAAAACAGTCCACTTGACTAGCATCATCTTCTGATTTAAAATACAAAGCTCCCACTAGCAACAACACTTAGTGGCTGCAGTGTATGCATCTGCAACTTGCACTGCGGCAACTCACCAAATACCTTCAACATCTTCTTCAACACCTGTTAATTCAATCACCTGGAAGAACAAGGGCAGCAAATACAGAGGACTGCCTCCACCTACGAGTTCCCTTCCAAACCATTCACTATCCTGATTATAAGCTCTGTCACTGATCCTTCACTGACGCGGGGTCAAAATCCTCGAAACACCTTCCCAAGAGCTTTGTGGATGTTCCAACAACTTGGGGGAAGTGACTAGTTTAAAATTGTTCATGAGCATTCATTATAGTTCTCTGAGAAACTCTGCTGGATGTTATAGTCTCCTTGTTATGAGTATATTGGATCTCATTTATTGACCTCTGACATTGATGGATTTCATTTACATTACATCTTTCAGAATTACAGGATGTCTCAAAGAACGAACAGTTGAGTACTTTTGAAGAATGGCCACTATTTCAATACAAGAAACACAGCAGCTGATCTGTACACAGAAAACTCCCACTAACAGTGATGTGACATGATAATGGCCAGGTAATCAGTTTTTATGAATTTGCTTGAAGGATATCATATTAGTCATGACTGACACTGGGCATTATTTACTTGAATGTAAAACAAAATTTGGATTCTGCGGGCACTGAAACCATATATAAATGCCTTAATTTTCCTTTGAGCTCCAGAGTGCCTCTCATAGAAAATAGCAAACCCTCAGGAAGTCCTTTATAAGTTTGGGTGGCCCACCTTAGCCACCAAAATGTCCCTGCTTCTGAGAGTTCAACATGAGACAGTTGGGAGCATCATTCCACTCCTCTTAAGATCATGAAGAAAGCCTTTTAGAATTGTCACCAAAGAATTTTATTGCTGTATTTATTCTTTTAAATAATAAATATTTTTTCTTCTAAACATTTCTTTGCTTCAATATAAATATGCATCAAAATACCTTGATTGAATTGCTTTATGTTTTGATTGTTAAATGTAGCCTGTGAAGAAAGTGAGGACTGCAGATGCAAGAGAGTCGGAGTCAGAAGGTGTGGCGCTGAAAAAGTACAGCAGGTCAGGCAACATCTGAGGAGCAGGAGAATTAATGTTTTGGGTGTAAGCTCTTCATCAAGAATATGACAACCTATCTATATTTTTCTATAAGCAGAAATTCACATATTCAGCTATATGTGGTGCACAATTGAGCACATTTGAACAAATATTTCAAAAATATGAACTTCACCAACCCCTTAATTGATTAAATTTGATCCTAAGTGCAATTCTTGACTTGAGTAGTCACATACTGAACTAAATGCCCTCCTCAAATTTTCTTCCTCCCTTTTCTGGAACTAAGTGTGTGGTTTAACATGACTCTGATATCTCATCAAGTTTGTATATCTACAAGTAAGTTCACTGCCACCGATTAGAAATAGGAGTTAGATTCAATTTTCTTTCCTTTTTCCCTGACCTTGGTCCACCTTGGTCTATTGAGGTCCATTGAAGTATTCAACCATTGTCACAGCTACAATTTCAAAAACAGTCCTGGAACTTTAGATCAAAGATTCACCCTAACTTTACTAACTCAGACACCTTGGTGGGGGAAAATATAGGTTTGCAAAATGCAGTAGTGAATTATTGTGATAAGATGTTATGACAAATGTAATGTGTTGTAGGACCATGGTCCTTTTATAAATTTCTGATCTGAACCAGGGCATCAGGAAGGAGGAAGATTGAATGAAAGTGGCTCATTTATACATAGGATAGAAATGCAGACAAATCAAAGTGTATCTCCTGATACTTCACTTATCTGGGTGACAGGCAGAATGTATGTGCAACCTTTTAGTCAGAGAAAGGCAAATAGCACCAGTGATTAATTTTCAAATTTCAAAAATAAGAATTACTTTAAGATTTTTTTTCTCTCTTTGTCCTAAGTATGTAAAACACATTAAAGCAGATTTTCCAATGTCTGGATAGTTATTTCTGAAGTGTACAGAGGAGTTGCGCCGAATATCTGCTGTAAAAGATTCCAAAGTTGTCTGGGAAATTGAAGATTCCACCAGACAATTCCCCTATGCCTGGAACCCTCCGAAAGTATCTTTTAAACTGGAGAAATCTTTTAATCTTCTGAAGCTAAGTACATTGTTACTGTTATGGACTAAACCAGACACCCTCAAAATATTTTAAGAAGGTAACCTAGACCCTAACTTTTTCTTATTTTGTAAGGCAAATATAAAGTGTCTGTTCCAGATGCAATGTGATTGGTCAAACGACTCAATGTTAAGCAAAACACAAGTTAGTTAGACACTGTCATTAAAATACAACCAAAGGAAGAGGGATTTAGAATAACTTAATTCTGTGGAAAAACTTAACACAATAGTAAATACAATAACTATTACTAATTAACTGTTTCAATATAGTAACATCACATAAACTCACCCCCTTAGCAGAAAGGAAAATTTAATCATAGATTCTCGCATGCAGTTCTTCAACCAGGATGAAAAAAAGTCAGACAGAGCAGCTGTTGAGACCCCAATAGCTTCTGATGTTACTGAAAAACCAAAGCCCAGATATCCCTAATCTATGAGAGCTGGCCACACCCATTAAGGCTGTTTTAAAAAACCCGAAGTCCTCACAAGCTGTTTATTCAAGTTGTCTTCAGTAGTCAGTCAGCATCTCTCATTCAATTTGTCTCTTAAAAAAACACCGTCAGGCTACCCAGTAAAAGTTACATCATTAAAAACTTAATCTAATCGCTTAGTAACTATTCAATTGACCTGACAATTTACCTTACACACCACAACTATGTCTATCCCAGACTGTCTATAACCACTAGACCCTGATGCAATTCTCCTTCAATATTCCCCACCCTCACCGCTAGGGCCCAATTGACTTATCTGCCAGATGTGGACACCACACTGCCACTGAACCCACCACAGGTCACCTAGGAAATACCTCCATCTTCCACTAACATTGACCTGGCACTACACTCTTACTGTTCCCTTGAGCCAAATCTAACACCAGTTGCCCTCCAGGCACCCCCTCCTCCATCATTGCATTCAATATCTCACCACTGTTGATTTCACCCCATCACCTTGACCCACCCTAAACACCTAACTTCTTACCCGACCCCCTTGTTACCTTACCCCCGGCACCTCACCTTCCTGACACACTACCCATTGGTACCCTACGCACCTAGCACCATATCTTTTGAAAACCTAACCTCACACTTACCTGATGCTGTCAGGATTGAGTGTCTGTGATATTGGACCTTTAAATGTCACAATGTGGTAGCTGACTGCTGAGAGAAACAGGGCCTGGGTTTGCTTTCTATTTTAATGTCCCAAGCTACCTGTCAGAATGCAAGTACGGCTCTGCATTTCTGAAGGAGCCTTGACTGGAAGCTCATGTCTGAAATGTGGAGCTCCTTCAATGCAGAAAAAGAAGGAAAAGAGTGGCAACCTTGGTAAAATTGCCACTTCTTGGAAAATCCAGCCCATTATATTTAACTAAATGATTTCACAAATTCCAGCAAACAATGGAAGGTGTTTGTAAAACTGGTCAGATGCTGTTGCTTTAACTGATGTGCTTTTGGTTCTTCCATAAGAGCACAGTCAAAAATGCAGGCAGGCAGGCATTTATTTAGTGGAAGATTCTTATGCATGTTACTGCCAATGATGCAGTTTTGAATTGCAGTCACTGGTGTAATGTGGGAAATGCCATGTCAATCACACTTTGAGGAAGAATATGATACGGTCAATTTTATTTTTTCAATTTAAATGTGTAATCTGCGTTTCCCAACTGAATAAACAATAATGTGTCTGAAAAGGCTGAAAATCAAAGATGAATTCATTCTCTCTCTTGCCCGGTAACTGGCCTTATGTTACTCAAATGGTAATTAGATAAGAGTTACATTGGGTTGAATCCTTGCTTATGGCTAAGCTTACAGAAAATGGCCTGACATGTGCACACTGGAACAGTTTTCTCATTTTGTGCATTTTCCCTGTTTTGCATAAGTACTGATGAATCCCACCAATGCTGCTGTTCACTTCTTTCATGCTTTGTCCTGGAAAGAAATGATTGACAGGATAGAGGGTTAAAAACAACAAAAGACGTTTGTATTGCTGTCTGCGTCTGCGTCTATGTCTGTTCCATTAGATGATTCTATTCTATATGGTGGTCTAATGATTTTGTATCAGAGACAAGCATTTACTGTCTGGCTCTGTGTTATATGTCTAAGGTGTCAGGTTCTGTAAGTTTCAAAATGTTTCCAATACCTTGAAATCCCTTTCTTGTTAATTACTATTTTATTCAATTTTTCAATAATTTAACTGAAATCAGAAAAATCAGAAACCTAAAATATCATGTTGCTCAAACAAACATTATTTACTTGTGAACCATGCATTGACTTGCAGCATTGTATCGTGTTTAAACTGAGCTAATAAGTAATGAGGAATATATATTTATTAAAATAAAGCATGATTTCAACTTGTTTGTAATATTTTGGAGAAATTCAATAATGGTAGTAAAAAGGGACAGAAGATAAGAAGAAATATCACAGCAGAAGGAAATCTGAAATTAACACAGAAAAAGCTCAAAGAAATCCTCAGCCAGCAGACAGAACCTATGGCAGAAAATGCCAATTACTAGGAATTTCTGAGATTTTCTGCTTTTAGTGAAAAGGCATATATTGATTTACAAAATGATATTAACTGGACTAGATTGACACTATATTATTCTTCTTAACTATAGATTGATAGCCTTCTAAGAATAAATATTGGCTAGAATTTCATCTGCAGAACTGATGAATGGCCACCGAAACCAGAGCAGCTCATGCTGGCTCTCCAGCCCAATTTCCAATGGTGTCACTATCTTGCATAAACCAAACAATTAAATGCTGTGAAGCGGTGGGAATGGAGGTATTGGGGGGGAGGTCACCTTTCGAGAGATTTACGGTGAAAGTGCTGTGCATGCCAATGGTCATGCTGGTCACATTTCAATAAACAGACCAGCAATCCCCAGAAGTAGCTGATGCCAGTGCATTGATCAGGGAACAAGGCGCATGTCGACACTGCAGAAATATCACCTTGGTTGATACACAGGCTTAATGATGAATCCCTGCCATTTCATCCCTCACGAGAAATGGGAAGTCCTCTTCCCTGAGCAAGACTAGATGGAGCACACGTGGAGGTCAGCAGACCAACTCAGCTATAGTGTGACAAGTTCATCAGCAACCTCCTCTGTTTGGCCAAGGTGAGAAACCCATATCCTGATTCACCTACAGGGCTAGCACATGGGCAAGTGAGAGAATACAGTTGCTGGGGATGGAGAAATGAGATGATGTTGGCATGGCTCCAATAAAAGGAATGGATGCAGCTTGGTTATGGGATGGTCTTCAGCTAGCAGTGGCATTCACTCATTGACTCCAGAGGGGCTGAACGTCAGATACATTCCAATTGCTTCCAGAATGGGAGTAGGCTGTCTCCTCCTTTGGCATTCTGCTGGTTAATTTTGGGCAATGAATATTCCTCTTCTTTGTTCCTGCAGGAGTGGAAAGAAAGGGCTTTGGCAGAGATGGCATTGGAACAGGCAGGACAGCATGGTGGTCACTCCATCACAGGCAAAGAGACAGGAGTACAGTCTCTCAAGGGATTTAGGCTTATGAATGGGTATCATGAATCATAACATGATACAAGCAGCTAAGCAGGAACACCGTCTGAAGGAAAGCACTTTGGACCTGACTGAGGCCACTTCCGTTCGGCTTTGAGGCATGCTGTATGTTTGCACTGTGTTTGATGCAAATGTGGTAGGAACATGATGCAGGTGTAATACGAATGGAATATGGTGCCATAAATGCATCCAGCCCCTTGACGGATGACTATTGAAAAGCACAATAAATTGCTTGACTTTGGATCTGCTCTAAAGAGAAAATCTGGTCAGCAGTAAGGCACTCTTTGATTTGTGAACATCCTACTTACAAATGAGATCCCATATAGGGGTGTATTAACATTAATTTTAAAGATCCAACATGCAAACATTTCCGTACTCTTATAAACAACTAGTTTGTACTGTCCTGCATTGTGTTATGACCGACGAACATATTCAAGAACAGAATCCATTTGCAATCCAAGGACTGACTGTACTTTGATCATTTCAGGACTGGCTGGGGGTTCAAAGTGTAAAGTGGCGAGACAACAATGTGGTGAGCACTGAGGTAGGCACAAAATGAGTGAACACTCAGAGAGCAAACGAGCAGCCCTGATATGCCAGTCCAAGAACACACAATGTCTGTGCAGCAGTATTAAAATGAGAGGTGCTGGTGCGCTCCCAAAGAACAGCGCTGAAATGCAGAAAAAGCGTAAGTGAATCAGAGCTGTGCCATGATGATACGGAGAGGCTGGTATGTGTTGGATAACAAAGACAGGCTGGAGTTGCCAGGTACCGACTCTGACTTTCATATTGTGAGTTATTCATGTCTTGTTTCAGTACAGTGGGTGGGAGAATGGGAATGTGCATCTAAAGCAACTTGGGTGTAATAATGAATGATAATCATGTTAATAAACCTCCCACCACTCAGTAGCTAGAATTGTGTCTCAACGTCCTGCAATTGGTTCAAAAGGTTGGGGAGGCACGGTGACTCAGTGGTTAGCACACGGTTCAATTCCCGCCACGGGCAACTGTCTGTGTGGAGTTTGCACATTCTCCCCGTGTCTGTGTGGGTTTCTCCGGGTGCTCCCACAGTCCAAAGATGTGCAGGTCAGGTGAATTGGCCATGCTAAATTGCCCGTAGCGTTAGGTGCATTAGTCAGGGGTGAATGGAGGGGAGTGGGTCTGGGTGGGTTGCTCTTCGGAGGGTCGGTGTGGACTTGTTGGGCCAAAGGGCCTGTTTCCACACTGTAGGGAATCTAATCTGAAAAAAATGAATCTTTGAATCTCAAAGTCAAGAAGAGCCTCACCAGACATTCAACCCAGCTTTCCAAAATTTCTTTCCACAGAAATTAAATCAGGGCATAGGAAGATTCTACCCAATGATTTGTCACACTGTTAGAAATTCATTTGCACTTCTATGCACACATCGTAACTTATTTTTCTGCCATACTTAATGGGCATTTCGGAGGTAAGTACCAGTATTTCATATGTTAAATAGAATTTCAGCACTGAGCTTCTTAATGATCAGATACAAATACAGTAAAAATTGGGGAAAACAGGGAAATTCAGAAAACAACTTCCTGACTTTCTTATATTTAACTGTATTCTGTATGTGTATTCAATTTCAAAAGCTGGAATTTGCTATTTCTACCTTCATAATGGTGAGACATGCCAGCATCACTATTCCCCTTAAAGCTCTTATCTTTTACCCACAAATTCATGAGAAATATCTCTCTTTTCTTCCTTGTATAAGCAATTCCTAACACAAAAAATAAAGCTTCAAACACAATTAAAATTATATATTTCACAATAATGATTAACCTTATAGATTGAACCTGTTCATGCACCCACTTTCTCCGTGCTACCTCACCCTAACTCTGATCCAGCACCCATCTTCTCCCCGCTTCCTCACTCTCACTCTGATTCTGCACACACCTTCTCCCCACTTC
>NC_057722.1:23903751-23934400 GCF_004010195.1 Chiloscyllium plagiosum | reverse complement strand
GTTCTGTGCTGTATTGTTCTATGTTCTATGTTGTATTTGAGCAGGTGCCATCAGCTTCATAACTCATGCTATTGAAATCAACTAATGAGAAGCTTGTAAGGTAGACTTTCTTTTCCAAATCTATTTTGCTTGACTTTTGCTAAATTATGAGCATCCAGACGTATAAGCTTGAAAACCAATTTCATTATTTCCCAAAAGTGAAGACTAGTCAATTTGTAGGTGCCTGTGTCTGATAATGTTAGCCTTTTAAATATGGGAATCATCATGGACTCTCACTGATTGACTACTAATTTCTCAGTGTTGGTTCATGCACCTCGCAAGTGCTGCCAATGACTCTCAAATTTCCAGGTCTCCTCCGACATTTGTTCTTGTCCTGTCCTTGAGGAATTACAGCCTGCTTTTTGTTTCCATCTGATTTATATCAAAGTTTGCCATTTCATAGAAATTCAATTTCAGTTGGGTATGTTGTTGATAGCATCTTGAAAATAATTGGAACGGTCGCCTTTCAGGACTGTCTTGCTGATGTTTTGATTTCTTTAACTGGTTTTTAAAACTGTTGAAAAGCATAAATGTGTCAAACACTTTTTTCCAAGCTTCAAGAGTACACTTTATCTATCCTTGGTCTTAAAAGTGAGCAAAACCCACTCCTCACTCTTAACTTTTCACCTGCTCCATTTATCTCTTGTGGCTGCAATTAAATATGTGAAAACCTTTCCTTCCTGTCTGGATCTGCTGACTTTTGGCACAATTCTGAGAAAAAAAATTTCTGCTCCATTTGCTGCTCCACTTTTTCCCCTTAATTTTAGCCTCCTCCCACTTCCCCATCTGATGTGTCTCCAGACTTGTTACATCAACTCCAGTATCATGAACACTGAGACTGGGATCTTACTAAGAACATGTACTGAAGATAAAGACGTACCTATCGAAGAACGAAATATATAACAGCTCTGTCATAGATCTTGGTAAAGCCTGATCTTAAATTGATTGACTGACCATTTTTCCAGATGAATTACAAAGTGCAATATTAGAAATTCAAGGTGGAACATGTCACATTGTGTCATCATTTAATTCTCTTAAAAGGTGCATTCTTCACTGATCAATGATACAACGGTAATTCCCTTCACCACCCCATAAAACCTTTCCCTGCGCCCCTACTATCAGCCCTCTTTCTGTTCCTGCTTCAAAAATAAAACTTATCTGCTGAGGTCAGTTTTACTGCTTCCCCAGTCTCACCTGCCCCAATTCCAATGTTTTAGCCCTTTGACTCCACTGCTCCCCTGGATCCCTCTGCATCCCATGGCTTTAATTCTGCTTCCTGCCTTGAGCCTCCAAAAAATAGTTTCTTTCCTTCTTTCCCACATTGTCTCTTCTTCCTGCTTTGACACCTTACCATTTTCTTCCTGGTTCTGCTACAAGCCAGGACCAGCACAAACCTACAAGAAGTTGGCAGCATGAAAGCATTCCGGACTTGTCATGATTTTTTCACATTAGAGCAACCAATACCCACTGTTGGACTAATTTATGAGCTCACTGATGACTTCTTGTAATTCTGTCAATGTTGCGATTCGTGGATGTACTAATGTATGAATTCACTGGTGCCTACTTCTCTATTTATTTCGTGTTTTGGTTTTACAATAGTTCATTAGCTGCCTGTTCTATATTGTCTGGAACCTCCTGCTGCAATAAATTATTGATTTCATTTGGAGCTTGTGCCACCTTCATTTATTGATTTGTTCATTTGACTGTTGTTCCCTTAATTATTTAATTGACTAGTGTCTGCTGCCAGATTATTTTACTGATTTCTTAGTATCCCAATTGTTGCTGTTCATCACTTTATTAAATCATTGGTGTCTACTTCTCCACGAGTTTATTCTTTTCCTGGCATACACTACTAAACTTTGGTGGCCATATTTATTAGGAAACTCTATATGAATATCTATCTGGAGAACACCCTGACTACTGAATTCATTGTAAAAAAACAAAGTTCTAACAGCCAAGCAAGTAGACCAGCCTGAACATCTCAGTATTTATTCACAGCTTATGCAACTTAGACACAATAGAAAGATTTATGCAATGGGATTTTACACAGTGTTCCAAGTGGCACTTCCCAAAGAATGAGGAAGTTTCTAACTAAGTTTGTGTCAAGGAAAATGAGACCTCCAAGAAACATATGGAATTATTATAATGGACATGTCGCACAGGAACAGTCTTTTTGAAACAGTAAATCCATACCAAGAAAATAAGTCCACCTCCATCTTGACCAGTCTTTTCTCATGTAACTGTTATCAGCTTAACCCAGTGTACGCTTCTCCTTCATACGTTTACTGTTATAATCTGAATGGAAACCTATAGCCTTTAGAAGATGACTGAATTTCCCAGTGACTGATGGAAAGAATCACACAACATGTCATGTTTTATAACTTCTACTCTATCAAGAAACCTAAAATCAACTAAACATTACTTAGTAGGCAGCTCATACAACCATATGGAGTTTGTATATTCTGCCTGTGTGATTCATATCCTGTCTCCTTTCTTCTGCCAGCAAACATTGGATCTGTCAGAAAAGTGGATGGGACCTCCACATTTGGGTCCCACCTGCCATTTTAAGAAGTCTGTAGCAACTCTCAGCATGCAAAAATTCTGCTCTGTGAGAGTATGTATGCAGCAAGATCCTTTGCATCCAGGTGTTAAAACTTAAACCTTATGTTCTTTGAGTTCTGATCTAAACTTCTGTTTTCATGACAACCAGGTCATGTAGTTTTGTTTCTGGACAGATTTCATACGCAGTCACATCTCCCATCCCAGGACATGAAAAAATAAATACTGGCCAAGCCAGTGATGCTCACATCCCCTGAAAGAATTTTTAAAAAGCAATTTAAAACAAACTATCCAATAACGTTTTCCTCAAAGTTATTTAAATTAAGAAAGACTGTAGAAAGCTGCTGCACTGAAGGATTTGGGACTTCTTGCTCATGAATCACAGAAAGCCAGAATCCAAGTTCAGCAAGTAATAGAGAAGACAAATGGGCAATTGGCCTTTATGTCAAAAGGAAATGAAGTATAAAAATTGGATAGTATTGCTAAAACTATAGAAGGCACTAACCAGACCACAGTCAGGATATTGTGAACAGTTTTAGCTCTAAGGAATCCAAGGAAATATATGCAAGCATTGGAGGCAGATCAGGTTAATCCTTGCTACGGAGGGATTTCTCGAGAAGAGTATGAGTATGTTGGAGCTGTACTGGAACTTCGAAGAATGAGAGACTGTATAGAAATATATAAGATTTTTAAGGGGCTTGACCAGAGTAGAGGCAGACGTTGCTTCCCTTTGTGAGACAGTTGAAGACCAGAGGACGTAATATCAAAGTAAGGGTCACCCATTCAAGACAGAGAAGAGGGAGATCTTTTTAAGAGTAGGTGGGATACTTTACTGCAGGGGACTGCAGAAGCTGGAACATTAACTATATTCAAGGCTAAGATAGACAAATGTTTAATTAGTAAGGCAACCAAGAACTATGTGGAAAAGGCAGGAAAGTGAAGTTGAAGCTTGTCAGATCAGCCATGATCTCATTAAATGGTGGAGAATACTCAATCGACCGAATAATCTACTTCTGCTCCTACATCTTAAGTCAAAAAAAGTTATTGTAGTAATCTTTTTCTCCATATCAAAATTTAATACATATAACATTGTACACATTGTTTTTTTAAATATATATTTATTGAAAAAAATATTAAAAATATAAAAATATAGAAAAACAGAAATGATGTCATTGTATTATACTACAGTAATGTTAACAATAAATTACCTACTACTCTATGGGATACAATTGTCTCATATTTACTTAACTCAAATTAAAATAAATTTGAATTAAATAAAACTGAATTAAATTAAATTACAACCAAATTAAATTAAATTACATTACACTACATTACATTACTCCACCTGCCACACCCCAATCAAAGCTCCTGTCCATGGGGTTTGTTTGGATATCCAGTTCATGAGGATATTCTTCCTTGCACAATGTGTAAGAATGTTAAATAACCTCTTCCTACGCTCACTCAGAGAGGGCAGATTCTACAGTCTCAAAAGAAGGGATACCGGATCCGTCTTAACTTCAATTCCCAGGATCTTCTCCAGCTCATTCACTATGGCACCCCAGTATCGACGAATCTTGTAGCAGGCCCAATAGCAATGTGTAAGGGTGCCTGTGCTTATTTTACATTTGGGACATCCTGGAGAAGATCCTTTCTTAAACTTTGCTAACCTCTCTGGTTGAAACTTTATTGCTGGAACAGCACAGCAGGTCAGGCAGCATCCAGGGAACAGGAGATTCGACGTTTCGGGCACAGGCCCTTCTTCAGGAAACCTCTCTGATGCCATATGGGCCCTGTGAAGTATCTTCAATTGCATAGCTTGTGCTTTATTGTATATTGAGATTTTTTTTACATTCTCCCATATCTCCTCCTATGTTTCTGATGAAATTTCTTCCCCTAGCTCCTGATTCCAGATCAATGGAGTGTCTGCATATTCCCCCAAGGTGCTCCCTCTCTTCAAATGGTATATGGTAATAACCAAAAGCACTCCCCCACATCAGAGCACTCTTCTCTCTTTATCCAACTTGTAGGCCTGTGCCAAGAGTGTGGTCTTCCTCTGTAGATAATTACTAACCTGGAAGTATCGGAAGAGGTCCCTATTAGGAATCCTGTGTTTCTGACTAATCTGGCTAAAAGACATCAAGACCTCTCCCTCAAATAAATCTCCCAAACATAAGATTACCTTACCCTCATTTGCTTTGATGCCGGAGTCTATTGACCCCAGCTAATGGGGTGAACAGTGAGGTGTTAAGCAAATTTCCCTTAACCTGCCTCATTATCCTCCATGCTTTTACCATATTTATGATAATTGGGCTTTCACAATGCTCAGCCACGGATCTCATCTTGCGCATAATTGAGGAGGGGACATCTTGCCTGTGAGGCCACAACATCAAGCCATATCAACCTCAAGTCCTTATGCACCCAGTCACGCATAAATGACAGCAGCGTGCTTATTTGGTATCTCTTCAGATCTGGGAGGTCCACCTCACTCCCCCATACCCTGTGGAAGTTACAGCTTGGTAAATTTAATTAGGAGGTCCCTATGGCACCAAATAAAGTATCCAAGGCAGCTGCTAAACCTCTGCAGCAATGGAAGCATCCTCATAGGATATAATAGCTGAGGAAGAATATTAATTTTAATCAGAGCTATGCGGCCTAGCTACAAAATTGGTAGCCTCTCCAACTGCTGTAAGTCCTGCTTTATCCTCTCAAACAGTTGCACAAAGTTTGCTTCCTACAGCTGGCAGAAAACAGGGTAATAAACATTCCCAGGTAGAGAAAACCTTTCTGCAACCACGCAAAAGGAAACTGTGTTCCACCCTCAAACTCTGGCACTTCCGCCAATCCTCCCACGGGTACGACTTCCAACTTTGTAAATTTTATCGTGGATCCCGAAAAACTGACGAATAACTTAATTGTTTGTCTTAACCAGGGTATAAACTTTGCCAGGTTATCCAGAAACAGAAGGACATCATCCGCATAAAGAGTCATTTTATGTTCCCCAATTCCCACCTTTGGTCCCACTATTTCAGGGTCCTTCCGGATGGCTTTCACCAATGTCTCAATTGTCAAGGGAAACAGCAGCGGCAAGAGAGGACATCCCTGATGGCTGCCTCAACCCACATTAAAATTATTTGATTTGACGCCATTCGTGATAACTACGGCCATGGGGTCTCTATATAATGCTGTCACCTACCTAGCAAAGGTCACCCCACCTCCCCCAGACCAAAGCAATCTAGAACACCAGAGATATGGCCAGTCCGCCCGATCAAACGCCTTTCCGCATCCAGTGAGACCACCAAGCCCGGAATCATTCTCTGCTGACATATTGCACTATATTCAACACCCTCCTGATATTATTGGAAGAGCTGCGGCCCTTAATAAAATCTGTCTGGCCTTCTTTTATAATAGCGGGCAGCATCTTTTCCAACCTCATAGCCGGCAGCTTTGATAATACTTTGAAGTCTACATTCAACAACGAAATAGGTCTGTACGACGCATAATCCTCGGGGCCTTTCCCTTTCTTTAAAATAAGAGAGGTAATGGCCTCCCTAAGAGAGGGCAGAAGGGAGTCCTGGTTATATGAGTGAATATACATCTCCAGAAGTGGTTCAGCTCACATGTGTATAAACTCCTTGTAACTCGGAAACCCACCTGGACTGGGTCCCTTGCCACCTTGGAGCTGCCTTACCGCTTCTTGCGCCTCCTGTATCGTCAGAGGTGTATTTAAAAGGGAGCCTACTCTGCGTTTATCCAGGGGAGGTCCAGGTTTTCAAAAAAGGATTGCATTCTTGTTACTCCATCCTCACAGCTCTCCGACCGATATAACTCTGCATAGAATTCTCGAAATCTGACATGAATCTTTTTTTCAGCTCCTGAGTGATTTTACCAGTTCTCTCTCTAATAGACACAATGGACTGCGGAGCACTTTTCTTCCTAGCCAGATAAGCCAGGTATCTCCCTGGCTTATCCCCATATTCGAACAGCCTTTGCTGGAAACCCCTTTCTTTGCCGCTTGTATGAATACTGATTCCAGAGCAGCCCAGAGAGCTGCGACCCACTGTAACTTAACCACAGATGGTCTGGTATAACATGCCGACTCGGCTGCCTTCAGCTGGGCCTCAAGCATCCACTGCTGCTCCTCTCACTGCCTCCTTCTTGTGTTGAATATGAAACAATCAGACCCCTTAAATACGCATTAGTGCTCTCCCAAAGAACCGATGGATTACTGGCCATACTCCAATTGATGTCCCAGAAGGCCCTGCATTCTCTTGTGACATACTGGACAAAATTGCCATACCTCAACAGAAACGGATCCATGCACCAGTGCCATATGTCAGCTCCACTACCGTTGGTCTTAACATCAAAGTAAACTGCTGCATGGTCCGAAATAGTTATGTTCCCAATCCTGCAGGCCAACACCAAGTCCAAACAAACCAATGGAATAAAGAACATATCAATTCTTTGTGTGGATTGGAATAAAAGATAAAATCCCTCCCATTAGGGTGGAGATACCTCCACACATCCACTAGCCCCAACTCCTTGCACAAGTCTACTAGCTGCCTAGACTGAAGAGGTGTACCCAACAGACCCCTTGGCATCCTGTCTACCCCAGGGTCCATGAGATGACTAAAGTGTCCTCCTACAATCGTGCGGCGCACCCCAAGAGCCATTAACTTAGAGACTGTGTCAACTAAAGATTTGAGAGGATGCGCTGGGGGACAGTAAACTTTCAGGGTGCCACACTCTTCTCTGTGTGCCAGAGCCTTGAGAATGATGAACCAACCGTGCTCAACCTTGATTTGATCTATCACCTGGAAATGGGAAGTTCCTTTGTACCAGTATGGCCACTCCTCTGCTTTTGGAGTTGAAGGAGGAGAAAAATACCCTATTGTACCTCGCCGCTGTAACTTCAGATGTTCCTTATCCATTAAATGTGTCTATTGCAGCAGAACGAGGTCAATCCTTCTCTTCTTAAAGTTTGAGAGCACCTTTCTCCATTTATATTCCAGGTGCACCATCACACTATCCAACTTGCACACTATAGCCTGCAGTCCCCCGAGAGGAAGAAGCCCATTCAATGTGCACCGAGTGGAAAAACACAGACTTCACTAAATCTAAAAACTATTCCTACAAACACTATTAAAGCGAAACAACTAACCACTACTCCTAACAGAAACAAATAAACACATAAACCACGAATCATAGAGATCTCCCCCCTCGTCCATAGGGGGCAATCACTCCCAAACTTAAGCCATCCTGACACCTTCCAGTTGAGGCCACACCCCAAACCCAGGCAATGAGAAAAAATTCATGTTATTCACAGTCATGAAAGTTAACAATGAATGCCCGACTGCCCACTCCCCACATAACTCGATCCCATACATCTTTACACCAAAGCAGTAACCACCCCTCACCCAGAACAAAAAATCAGCAAAGTAACAGATGATTACTAAACAGACACAATATTAAGCAAACTAAATTTAGAACAAAGAAAGAGAAAATTTAAAAAATTATACCATTGTCCGCAACATTTTTTCCTCTTTCCCCCTTGGCCCAAGTCTATTATTTCAGAAAGTTCACAAATTCTTTTGCTTTTTCCGGCAAATCAAAGTGTTGGACAGATCCTCATAATTAAAATGCAGTATTGCCGGGTACCTCAGAGAACATTGAATATTCAAGTCTCTTGATTTTTTTCTGAACATCATAAACTTCCCCTTCTTAGTTATTACCACAGAAAAGTCCTGGAAAACATTATTTTCAAACCTTTATATCTGTGGATCTCTTCCCAGTCTTCTGGATGTTTCTATTATTAACTACTTCTCTTTATAGTGCTGGAGACACACTAAGACCGGGCGGGGGCGCTGACCTGACCTGGATCTGCACATCATGATCCGGTGGGCCCATTCCAAACTCACCCAGTCCAACTCAATCTCCAGCCCCAGCAAGTCCGAGAGCCACTTCTCAAGGACTCAGCCAAGTTCTCACCCTCCTCACGCTCTGGCAGACCCATGACGCATAAGTTTTTTCTCCTAACTCAATTTTAGAGTTCGTTGACCTGTTCCAGCAAGGCCCAACCTGAACCTGGCCTTTCAAGGTTCGGACCCGTCCCTCGGAGTTCTCTGTCGCAGTCTCCGATGCTGCGGTCCTTTGCTCAACTGTTTCCACGTGTCAAACTAATGCCCAAATCTCCTGCTCATGCTGTCAGCAGGGCAGTAATCAGTTCCAGCGCTGTTTTGATTTTTTCATGGAGATTTGCAAACTCTGCGAGTAGTTGCTGCTTCTCCACCGAGCCTCAAGTTGCCGCCACAGGAATCGAAGCAGTGACTGTGAGTGTGCCTGACACAGCAGGGGAGTACTCTGCCTGCTGCACTCCTCTTGCTCCCTTCCCTTTAGACATCTTCATTTCGACTCCAGAACCTCCAAATCCAGATTTAAAAAGTTCTAGGTACTCAGCCTGCTTTGTACTGAAAATTTTCCTCAGCGGTGGCTCATGAGGAATGAGGGGGGGGAGGGGGCGAGAGTAGGAGCCCACCTTGCCTGGAGTATGGCACCGAGCCCAGCAGAGCAGACTGTTCAGACTGCTGCCATCTTGAATCTCCCCATTGTACACACACAATGTATGTCATATTCTTTTGTCTTTGTCACATTCTACCAATAGAGCATAAGAACATATAGAAGTGCTATCTTGACAACACTATAATGCCTAATTCATAACAACTGACAACTTGTGACTGTTAAGATTCGAAGCAGAGCAGCATGAGGTTTGAGAGTGCCATCACCCTTGAAAATAAGAGTTCTTTTGCTCCTGGTCATCTCACTTTAAATTTGTGCAAATGGTCTCCTTTGACATTTTGTGTGGGCTGTACTTCTGCATCATTACAGCCTTTTATGCTGCTTTTTAAAGTCTCTTGGATTGTTGACAGTCTGGACCCAAGTTAGTTATTTGTGGTGGGCCAATGGTTTCACAATCTGGTTTGGTTAACTTTGTCCAAAACAACATTGCTGATTGCAGAAAAGTCATCTAGCTTTTGCGTTCTAGCCACAATGGCATGTAATCGAAGGAGAAATCTTATAAACTTTTGTGAACTGTTGCAAAGCATTCTCTCCAGTCTTAAAAGTATTCTGCCAATATTTTGCTGGGTACATCAAAAGTAAGTGTGGAAGTTTGGTTGTTTAAATTCACAATAGTGCCTGTTTTACAGCTCTGAGACTTGCAACCCAAAGAAGTCCCCAATTTTTTACGACACCCGCAGAAACCAACAACTTTTAAAAAGCAATCTTAGTTCCCCAGCAACCGATGGAAAGAATTGTATAGCAAATTTGCATGTTTTACAGCTTTTGCTATAACAAGCTAATGTCTTTTTCTATAACAAACTAAAAATTACTTAATAGGCAACTAGTACACTAAATCCGGAAAAGGAACTCTCCATTAACTTCTCAATACAATCAAAATCCCCAAACTATATTTATACATTGTGTTACATTCTTTGCAGAAATTAAGAGATAGTTTAACTGCTGTATAAAGGATTGCATTCATAACAGGATATTTGGCCTGCCCAGTCTATACTGTCATTTACTCCACTCAAGACTTAGAGTCATAGAGTCATAGCACTTCTCTGGTCTTTCTTCATTTAACTGCATCAATATGACCCACTTTGCATTTCTTCCTCATATACCTGCCACTACTTAATGCTGCATTATTCATTTTGTATCATTCACTTGAAACACTGACCGTTATAGTGAATTGTTTATTTTCTCCACTCTCTGGGCAAAAAGGTTCCTTCTGATTTGCATTTGCTTTTCTGCCGGTACCAACAAACATCTTCCTTCCCTTGGCAATGCTAGACTGAAAATTGTGATATATTCTACTTTGGTCGGAAGGATGAAATAAGAATGAGACATCATGGAACATCTATGAGGAATGAGCAGGTCAAAGTGCATATCTTCATCTCTGTTCAGTGTCATTGTGTGCATGTATTATAATAGCACTCCATTTCCTACTCCTTCTTCGCCTTAGTCATCAGATGATAGCAGTTCTTCCCGATGTTACTCCTTTACCTGCACTCCTCTTTGGATTACAAGATATTGAGTTTCAACATGTAAAGCACAATGCCACATCATGTAACACTCTCCATGGGCTTTACATATATAAGCCTTTAGAACTACCTAGACACTTCAAACTATTGCACCTAATATCCAGTTTTCACTGAATATCCTGGTGGCCTTATGAATCGGATTGCACTTAGCCATTATGTTAGCAACTGATAATCTTCCTACAACAAAATAAAAGTGCTAAGAAAGGCACCTGTGTGTTTATTAAAGGTGTTGAAGCAGAGTAAATATGGAAAGAAACAACGTATAACAATGGTGGCTTAGTGGTTAGCACTGCTGCCTTACAACGCCAGGGACCCAGGTTCGATTCCAGTCTTGGGCGACTATCTGTGTGGAGTTTGCACATTCTCCCAGTGTCTGTGTGGGTTTCCTCCGGGTGCTCCGGTTTCCTCCCACAGTCCAAAGATGTGCAGGTTAGGTGAATTGGCTATGCTAAAATGCCTGTAGTGTTAGGTGTATTAGTCAGGGGTGAATGTAGGGGAATGGGTCTGGGTGGGTTGCTCTTCAGAGAGTCAGTGTGGACTTGTTGGGCCAAAGGGCCTGTTTTCACACTGTAGGGAATCTGATCTGATCTAATCCTTGATGTAGAAATCCCATAAAAACACTGGTAAGCAAATACCTGTGACCTACATGTTGATGGTATCTCAATGCTTTTTTGATGTATTTGATATCACACAGCAACCTCTCCCATTCTTGTTTTTGTCTGTTAATATTACATTGGATTCTTAAGATCTTCAGAAAACATGAATTTGAAAGTATCCAGGAAGCTTTCACTTTCTTTTGCTGGGCTATCAAGCTGAACTGTTAAAATGGCAGCCAAAGGTTATCAGGCAACAGTAGGGCAGCAAGTCTTCTGATGCAACTTGGCTATATATTCATTCCTGCTGCATGTTTAGGGGTAGCATTGCTGAACATCAATTATATTAAACAGTAAGTTATTCATCGCTATTGTTTATTTCTTGCTTACGTTTCACAATTTAGCTTTTTTGAACTATCTTACCTCTCATGTTCTAAATTTGCATTTCCTGAAGAAATATTTCTTCACTGAAAGTAAAGTTAGATTATAATTTTATTAAAGTAACAGATGCCTTTTAAACTCATTGCCAGTCAGTTATGATGCCATGATCAACACTAGCAGTAAAATTACCTGACAATCATTGCTCTTCAACACAACTCTTTTTATGGAATGCTTTGAGGTATTTAACCTTTAGAAATTTCAGATAGGTCAAATGATATTAAATATCAGAAATATAGAAACTGGTGGAGAATCTCTGGTCTGGCAACATCCGTGGAGAGAGAAATAGAGTTATCATTGCAAGTCCAATATGTCTTTTCTTTAAAACTGAAAGGGATTGGAAAGTAGTGTTTTGTATAGTTTTGACAAGGGAGAAGAGGAACAAGGTGAACAGAAAATGTGGAGGCCCAGCGCAAAAGACAGAGGATTTGCTAATAGGAATAAAAGAGAAATTGAGATATAAAATGGGTTTGTTGAGGTGCGGAGGGAAGAAAATGGGTGAAAATCAGCTCAGAGTAAGTTTTGAACTTTTATTCTCCATTAGCTGAGATTCCTGTTGGTGCAGATATAGCTAGTTACTCCAGTCACAATGTTTTTAGATTGTTTTGTATATTGCAAACCATTACTGATTGAGCTTGCCTAATTATATTCCTTGGTTAATTGTTCCCTGGGTTGTTTAAGTGGTTTGATTACTTTATATACCATTTGCTTATTATATTTATTTTGTTTTTAAATCCAGGATGAAACACCCCGCTATCACTGTGAAACAACATGAACAAAAGATGGAACAAGTGACATACTCAGATTCTTTACCTGGTAATAGAAATATTCTTTAAGGATCAAAATCAGAAAACATTAGACATTCCATGTGACAAAAAGGAATTCTCGAATTCGCAAAATAATTATCAGGTAAGTTTGAAATCCAGCATGGCAAATTAATTAAGTCATTGAATGGAATTCTGAATCCTAAATCCTTACATCCTTTGGTAATTTTGATGGTTTCCAGAAAGCTTTTAAACAAATATCCTGTAATTGCACATGACTCAAACTCAAATGCTAACCACCAACGACAATACATATAGCAAGTTAATGCTAACCAGTTCTTCTGTGCCAGTTCCATACATAACATGTATTGCGAAAGTTGTATACTCCAATCTGGTGATCTTGCATCAATAATTATTGTCTTATACCTTTCAAATTTACTGCCTTCACTTCCTCCCCCTCTCTTGCCATAACCTTCATTATAATAATACTGCTTTTTGACAGAAACAAGTTTACTTGCTCATAGGATAGAATCATCCCACCATGTGGCTATGTTGGGAAATCTGGGAGAATTGCATGGGAAATTGAGCAAGGCTTATCCTGATGTCAGGAGCATCAAGTCAGGCCCAATAGAGTTCCAAATGTCAAGGTGACATTATTGCTAGTGAGTGGGCAGAGGCTTACGAATGGGGATTACTGCACACTATCACCCTCATTACCACAGAATCTCTACTCAATGATATACCAGTTGCTATTCTATGGTGCACTAAATAGAAACTAGATGCCGAGAATTCCCGATGGACAATTCAGAGTAGGTATCCGGCAAATCAGCTCGCTCCTCCACAATATCAATGTACACATCTCCAGACATGCTCCACATACCAGGCACATGCCAGCCTCTCTACATCTGTATGACACATCTCCAACCCACTTACAGCATGCTCCTGTATTGTAATACTGCACTTTAAGGCATCTAACAACTATCGTTGAAAGGCTGCTTTTGCTCATAGAGTCAGGCACCCAGCTCACAGATTGGACCCCACTACATTTCAGGGTTACTGGCTTTCCTTCTTATCACTGACTCACTTAATGGCGACTGTATGCCCAAGGCATCCCTGCCTTGCCTTCTTGTGCTTTGGCATCTCCAGAACCACTTACCAGCTTACCTTACTGCTTAGCACAGACACAAAGCCAGGCAAATGGTCTTGCTTGTAATTAGTCATCACTCAAGGGGGTGAACATGTTGCTGTATGGCACAGTGTCAAGTTACTCATGTACTCACTGCATATGCTGACTGTTTAAGCAGCAAACATACTGCATGTGCTTCAACCAAACAGCCATAGCTCAAAGTTTAAGAGGAGTTGTCCTCAGTTGAGTCGGGGTGGCTGCTGTCGGTCATGGAGTTCCCATCCAGTCAGGTAAGGACAGAGTCCAGGCACAGTCCAGTAGCTTGAGCACATTCTGCCATGGGCCTGGGGTGGTCACAGTTAAGGGTCTGTCTCAGTGCAGTCTGAGGACTGGGCCATGATCAGGCTAAGGCATCATGGGAATGAACATTGGTGGAGTGTGTTGGGGAGTATAGAAATAGAAAGATGGAGAGGGCCAATGTTGGAGAATAAAAACAGCAGCCTGGGATGTGCATGGGACAAGGAAAGTGAAGGGGGAAACATGATATACAAGTGGAGGGGAATCAGTAACATAAGAAGACATGAGACACTGTGGTAGGGGGAATGATAAGTGGAAGCCATCACTGTTATGTTAAGGAAGGGACTGCACATCACAAGGGTGGACATCACCAAGTGTTAATGTTAGTGCTATAGGGGTATGGAAAAAAGTTGGACTCTCAGTTTGAGGCAATGGTTAGTAATAGGGAGCTGGTTGAGATTGGCCATCTGAGCGGGGGTGGGGGGGTGGGCTGGTGATTTGCAGAAAGAGACGTGGAGGTTTGGGATGGGTGGAGCTGATGACCACATTTCAACCTGGCACTCATGGAGGCCAGTGTGAGCTGTGTTGTCTTCCATGTTATGTTGTTGTGAAAATTGGCCTGCAAATTGAAAATTGCTGTGACCACACTCAGTGTGGACAGAATCAGTGTGTGCTTGGTTAATCAAAAATGCAATCTCCACTTCTACACAATTGGAGGCTGTTCAAGGGCACAACAGCATCAATCATGCCATTGCAGAGTGCAAGTTCATTTGTAATCATAACATTGTGCGCGTGAAAGAGCTGGTTGAGATTGGCCATCCGAGCGGGGGTGGGGGGGTGGGCTGGTGATTTGCAGAAAGAGACGTGGAGGTTTGGGATGGGTGGAGCTGATGATCACATTTCAACCTGGCACTCATGGAGGCCAGTGTGAGCTGTGTTGTCTTCCATGTTATGTTGTTGTGAAAATTGGCCTGCAAATTGAAAATTGCTGTGACCACACTCAGTGTGGACAGAATCACTGTGTGCTTGGATAATCAAAAATGCAATCTCCACTTCTACACAATTGGAGGCTGTTCAAGGACACAACAGCATCAATCATGCCATTGCAGAGTGCAAGTTCATTTGTAATCATAACATTGTGCGCGTGAAATGCCTGCAGTGTACAGGTATGTGGAATGTGAATACTGGCTGCAGGCGATGTCAATCTTGTCATTAGTTCTCAAAACCTTGAAGCAGAATTGACCAGAGCTGATCTTAAAAGAGGCACCTGTGGGCCACAATGTGCATAGCTGATACAAGAGTTCCTCGGGTGCACAAAGGGGTAGATCTGATTCCTTCTCAGCCTGAACTGTGGGTACAATGAAAGAATATCTTACATGTGAAGAGGTTTTCATGGGTGATGTAGAGAAAGCTACAGAACTCATGAAGCACTTCCATTTTGCTACTGTCTCTTTGCAACATGACCGGTAGAGCACTCATCTGATATCAAACATTCCATGACATTACGTTGTTGGAATGCAAGTTGCCTCACTCTATGGAGGAGCATGTTACACCATCATTTGTTGAGAATGTGATTGTTGACTGTTCTTAAATTGGTTCCCTATGTGCCTGACCCAGGTTCATTGTGATTATGGTTGATTGAACCATCCACAGTAGGGGATTATTGAGGCAATTGCTGTGAGGTAGCACAGAGAAGTGGAAGAGGACGAGATGTGCCAGCAAGCCATTGGACCAGAAGCAAGCTTCTGCAGAAGTCAAACAGTCTCCATCCAAATCACAGCTGCAGAGGGTGGTGCCTGTATGGAATGAACTACCAGAGGAGGTGGTTTAAGAGGCTTCTGAATGGGTATATAAATAGGAATTGTTCAGAAGGATATGGGCCAAATACTGGCAAATTGGATCAGATCAGATTAGGATATTAGATTAGATTACAGTGTGGAAACAGGCCCTTCGGCCCAACAAGTCCACACCGACCCGCCGAAGCGCAACCCACCCATACCCCTACATTTACCCCTTACCTAACACTACGGACAATTTAGCATGGCCAATTCACCTGACCTGCACATCTTTGGACTGTGGGAGGAAACCGGAGCACCCAGAGGAAACCCATGCAGACACGGGGAGAACGTGCAAACTCCACACAGTCAGTTGCCTGAGGCGGGAATTGAACCCAGGTCTCCGGCGCTGTGAGGCAGCAGTGCTAACCACTGTGCCACCGTGCCGCCCGTGATATCTGGTCGGTGTGGACGAGTTGGACCGAGTTTCCATGCTGTATAACTCTATGAATCTATGATGGGTCCCTCAGGATGGGCCAGAGGCACTGGAGGGCCACAGTCTTCCATTCTATGTGTGAGGTGCAGTTTCAGTGTAGTTTGAGAATATCCTGGACTGTCTCAGCTGCAGTTTGGGACCTGTGACTTGGGTGGCCATTCTATCCCAATGGCTAGCGAGCTCACAGCTGCTTTGAAGTTTAGTGTGACCGGCTGCTTTCAGGAAAACAGGAGGGACCCCAGATCTTTAAAACATCCACCCCCACATGTGTTAAGATAATGACTCATGCCACTTGTGCCTGCTCACATCAGTTCATTTGGTTCCCCTATACAGTGGTCAGTGCTGTTGCCTGGGCAGTAGGATTTAGCCACATTTGCTTCCCCCAGTGTAGAGTGCAGTAGACTGCACACTCTTTGGAGTTCCCTCCCTCAAAAGGCAAGGGATGCAGAATCTTTAAATATTTTTAAGGCAGAGTTAGATAGATTCCTGATTACTAAGGGGATGAAAAATTATTGGCAGTGCAGGACTGTAGAGTTGAGGTTAAAATCAGATTGGCCATGATCTTATTGCACAGTGGAACAGATTCAAAGGACCAAGTGTGTTTGTTTGTTTGGTTGTAAACATCCTTTTGAGAGGGCCATTTCATAACACAGCTGAGTTCATCCACCGCAAGGATTCCACTCCATTAAGGTACAGATGATGAGGTTTACACCCCTACTCTGGAAGCTGCAACAACTTCTTCATCTTTGAGAATGCTCATGTTTGAGGAGTCAGAAGTCTCACTCAGATGGTTACTGAGGACAAGGACTACACTCTGAGCGTACACTGCTGAGACTGCATAACACAACCCGCCGACTGATGCCGCGCAAGGATTCAGTGCTGTCTGTTCTTTGCCCAGTGTTCATGGTGGAGCAGGCAACAGGTCTCCTGAAGATAATGTTCTCCAGCTTGGTGCAGTGTGGAGGGACCCTGCGTTTATCTGGAACAGAATGTGTCACATCATCCGAGCATGCTGTGCTCTGCATAACTGGAGTGGACAAGTGGGGATGTGACCCTGAGGAACTGGGAGGTGGGAGTAGTCTTCTTCTGAGGAGGAGGAGGACAGTGAGCAGGAGAAGTACCACCTTCCACATGACATAACTGTGTCAGCTGTTACAAGCCAGACAGTATTTAATTAACACTCATTTCCAATAGATGAGAGCTGGGTGCAATGATCATTCGTTGATTATAAAATAGCTGTTGCTCAGCATAAAACCTGCTTGTTTATATACTAGGAAGGAAACGCAAGTTCAGTTTGTTTAATTTCTGTCACCATTGGAATTTGTAAATAAAAGTGAATGTTCAGAATCATTTGAAAGTTTCTGTGTGTGTGATGACCCCACTTTTCATAATGATTAGGGGTTGGGCCATTGGGGAAGGTCTCGCATAGATTTGAAGGAGCAGTTGGTTGTGCACCCTGGACCTTAAGCAGCTACTAGGAGAAGTGTATGCCATTGGAAGAACAGTGAAGTGAAAGCCATGCCATCTCTGCTATGAGATACTGTGGTGAAAGGGTTAAAATTGTGTCCCAATACATGTGTGAATCTAACCGAAAATGGAAGGTGTCGCTTGGTCCATTGGAAGAACAGTGAAGTGAAAGCCATGCCATCTCTGCTATGAGATACCCACTGGTTTGAGCGTACTCTGCCTCTATACTGATGAGGAGGGGAAAATCTGGACTGTCAAATCTTGATCAGGCGCACAGGTTCAAGGGAGGAACCAGGATTGATGGTCTATTTTGTGACATCCTGACATGACAAATTCTTCTTTGGGAGAATGTGAAAGAATCGGCATAGCATTGGATGAGAAGGGTGCTAGCGAAGTGGGAATGGCATGATCACACAAGAAAACTAGCCAGGCCTCGTAAAGAGAAACCATCCATGGAAATATGATGAAAATGACACAGCCAAAATATTTTAAGATTCAGGCCAAGGTCTCTGCAATGAACAGGCAGTTTTTATCCAGCATACAAACGTAAAAATAGGCTCTCCAGGTAGAGTCATAAAGTCATAAAGTATTGAAACAGATCCTTCAGTCCAACTCATCCATACTGACCAGGTTTCCCAAACTAAACTGGTCCTATTTGCCTGTGTTTTGCCCATATCCCTTTAAATCTTTCCTATTCATGTAACTGTCCAATTGTCTTTTAAATAACTGGACGTCCATCTACCACTTCCTCTGGCTGTTCATTCCACATACCAACCACCCTCTCTGTGAAAAATTGCCCTTCAGATCCCTTTTAAATCTTTCTCTCTCACCTTAGACTAATGCCCTCTAGTTGAACTCTCCTACCCTGGGGATCCAATACTGGGGAAAAGACCTTGACTATTCTGTGGCCCTCAAAATTTTATAAATCTCTATGCAGTCACTCCTCAACTTCCTACCCTTCAGGGAAAAAAAGGTCCAAACCTGTCCTTATAATTCAAACCCTCCAGGCCTGGTAACATCCTTGTCAATTTTTTCTGCTTCCTTTCCAATTTAATAATATCCTTCCTATAGAAGGTCAACCAGAACTATATGCAGCACTCCAGTAATGTGGCCTGTTCCATTTTGTTTTCAGCCAAATAGGCCAGTAGGGGTTTGGGCTTAATCGATGCTGTATGCTGTTTTAGCTGTATCTATTCTGTCTAATGCTTGCAGTACCATAAGGAGTACCAGCGGCCAAAGCAAAGGGTGGAGTGGTATTAAGGGATTCCTTACCTTGTATTTGTCTCTGTTGACACTTACTGGATGGCAGTATGGAGACATTGAGTGATTGGGTGAACGTTAAAGATAACATAACATCAGAGATTTAAATTAAAGTAAAAAGTTTAATTGGCAAAACAGTCAATAATTATTTGAATGAAAGAGCCTGCAACCTAAGCTAACTAATAGCAAGTACACCCAATAGAAGCTTCTTCCTTTGGTGGGGTAGGGATTTTTGCTAAATCACATAGCTTTTACCAATGTAATTCATACAAAATTTGTCAAGCCAGCAAAATAACAATTTCAAACAAAAGCCCTTTCCTGCACAAATTGAATTTCTTCAACGGGTGCTGATTACAAACCTGTTACAAAGAAAGCTGACCCTGTCCCAACCCCATCACCCCCAAAAAAACAGAAACACCTCCAGAAATCATGAGCATGGCCAGTTTCCGCCAATTGCATCATTTGCAGCCTTCCGGGGAGATTTCTCAAAGTAAACTGATGTTCTTTGACACTCAAATGCATTAAGAGGCAAGTTGGAAGATTTTAAAGTATAGAACAGTATCTAATTTGCGAGAAAACTGTCATAAAAACAATAGAACTACAAAGTCCTTATGTATGCTTCCGAAAGAATCAATTAAAAACAGGTTACTCAGCTGGTGGAACTGAGAATTCTTGTTAAACTTTACAGATGTTTTAATAAACTGCACCAGATTCAGATGGATAAAGAAACGACCTTTAGGGGAGAAACATTTGACATTTTTGAATTCTGCTGGACCTCTCTGGTTTATGGAAAGGTTTACATTTGTGAGTATGTAGATATATTTATACAAAACTGTGTACCATAACTACACTTTCAGAAAGCTAGTGTAATTTTGAGAGCTATTTCCCTTGTATAATGCAATTATAGTTCCCAAAAGAGGTAACTGGCGTCATGGGTTAAGCTCCGCTCTGCCCATTAGGATATAAGGAGCTGCTACTGAGAGGAGCTAACCAATGTTCACTAGTTTCGTGTAACTAACATTCTTCTGTATTTACATTTAAGTGCAGTTTTATGTCTCAAAACGGCCTATCAAGCAACTCAGCTGTAATGTAACTAGCTATTACATACTATCAATGGACATTGTTTTCCTTTGACTTCATGTGGACATCTTTCTCCCCTTGATATCAGTAACTTAGACTAATACTAACAAGAAGGATTGGTGACAGTGAATCTACCCAAGGCATCTTGGATCACCATGATGAACATGGCCTCAACAAAGGGTGAAAACCATCCACATTGTTAAAAGGGGCATGAAATCTTTACAGGAAACAGCACAAATTAGAAGTTTGTTCCTCCAACTTGAAAAAAGATAAAAATAGAATTTTAGAAAAAAGTGAAAGCATTTCAATTATCTTGAGTTTTTTTATTATCAAAAATAAGAGGGTAATGCTGAAACAGTTAAAAGTTTTTCAACTTCAATTAACACAAACTAAAGAAACTTCTGAAAAATCAAAAGAGGAAGTTAAATCCTTTCTGAAAACACCAAAGCTTCTTGATTACAAAGCTTTACAAACAATTAATCTTCATTAGTCAGCAATTAAGAATAATAATTTTCAATACTTACACTTGCTGAAAAAGACTTGACAGTATTGTAGGAGCATTTGACAATTGCTTTACTTAAAACACCTATCATATTATGGAGAGCTGAATATTTAATAGAAGAGAGCTTACTGAATACAGAACAGAAAATAAATATGCTCAAGATTAATTACATTAATTTACAACAATCCTACATGACTGAGACTTTGCAAGATACTACCGATTTCATAGATTTGTAGGAATTATTCAATTGTCTTCCAAAGTTTCACCATCCTTTAAGTAAAAATCATCTTCATTTTTTGCAGCTTGCTTTCTGCTATTTGTGTCAGAAATGTAATTATCTGATCCAAAATCATTTGATGAAATTAAAAATTCTTCAGGCTGACAAATATTCAACGGCAATAGGCCAGGATATCAAAGATCTAATATGGCTCAAGTAAAATAACAAACTGAGCCTAAATGTTGTGGCTTCAAATATTATTAACTCGAAAAGAGCTTGGGAAGTGTTGGGCATTTAGTACCTTAAAAAATTGACTGACATCATGAGATAAGCTTCACCCATCAGGGATGAAGGACTGTTCCTGGGAAAATCAAATGGATGTGTTTGTACATGAAACAGTTCAAGTTGTTCTAAGTGAAAAAGAAGTGTACTTAATCTTATGTCTCGCCTGATGTCTCATAATCTACTATTATGTAACTCATATGTATTGTAATGAGATAATAATTACCCTTCTTCCGCTGAAGACTTCTTGTTGTTATTCTTCCCACATAGTAACAGTAAATGTTTACTAATACCAGCAAGAAGCATTGATGGAATAATCCAAACAGGGTATCTCAGACTGATGCACTGAATGTGGCCACAATGTTTATTCTACTACCAGCAGTGGGCATTTCACCATACATAGCAATTTGAGCTAAGATTCCCATTTAAAGTCGTAAAATCATAGAGCACTGAAACAGACTCTTCAGTTCAACTTCTCCACACCAATCAAACATCCAATTGAACTTAGTCCTATTTGCTAGCATTGGCCCAGATTCCGCTAAACCTTTCTTATTCATATACACATCCAGATGCCTTTTAAATGTTGTAATTATACCCACCTTCCACCTACACACCTTCCCTACACACACCACGCTCTGCATGAAAGAATTACCCCACATATTCTTTTTAAATCTTTACCTTCTCATCTTAAACCTAAGCCCCCTAGTTTTGGACTCACCCACTCTAGGAAAATAATCTTGGCTATTCACCCTATCCATGTTCCTCATGATGTTATAACCTTATAAGGTCACCTTTCAGCCTCTGATACTCCAGGGAAAAAAAGCCACAGCCTATCCAGCCTCTCCCTATAACTCAATCCTGAAAACAATGTCACACAATGTAATGATGGCATGCTCTGCAGAAATTTGCCTAAGATAGTGAGACATTACCTTCCAAATCCATGGCCACTTCAATCTAGAAAGACAAAGAGCAAATATATGGGAACGCTACCACCTGCAAGTTTCCCTCCAAACATTTATCATCCTGACTTGGAAACACATTCTCATTCCTTCAGTGTTACTCTGTCAAAATCCTGAAATTCCCTGCCTAAAAGTATTGTGGGTCTATCTACAGCGCACGGACTGCAGCAGTTCAAGAAGGCAGCTCATCACCACCATTTCAAGGGCAACAAAGGATGGACAATAAATGCTGGCCCAGCCAGCAATGCCTAAGTCCCAAAAATGAATAAAAATAATCACTGGTGTTGATGTTTTACATTCCCTTTTGAGACAAAATGTAAGTTTGCCATGATTTGGCAAATGTGAAACCAATATAATGAAAGGAATTGAGTTTGAGTGGATTTTTATGTCTTTGCTGGAGGAGGGAGGACATATTTGATTGGGCGGGTAGGGTGCAGGTTGGAGACAAAGGACTCATACAGTGACCGTTTTGCTATCTTGTCAAGTATTCCCTACAATCCATATCCTTACTTCAATTAACAAGTGCAAGCTATTCCATAGTTCATCTGAATACTGTTTGCAAAATCTTATTGTGCACAAAATGTCTTTCTCATGTGCCCACATAATAGTTACCTCTTATACTTCATGGTATTAGATGTGCTTGGAAATAGCTTTGAGTGAAGTGCTAAGTGATGGTGGAGATGTTTTTCAGTTCAAGCACAGGGAAAGCCTTAAGCTAATGTGAAAACGTGGTTATCAAAAAAAGGAAAGTGAATTGGAGCACCTCAAGACTTGAAGTAAAACACAATCCAAAACATTTCAAATAGCAATGGCTTCACTTGAGTAGCCCCTTTGAGAAAGGTAGCAGGTAAGAGTTTATTGGAATAATCCATTTAACATGAATTAATGCCGCAATAAGTTTATTAAGAAATTCAGAAAAATATGTTTAAAAATTTGTTCACAGAATAGAAGCTTCATTGCTATGATCAATGGCATTTTGTTTAAATAGGTGCGAAGGAAATATTCATTAAAATGTTCTGCAATCTAGCATTTTCACACTGGCTGAGTTTATAATGAAGGTCTCAACTTCTACCCTTGCCTGAGGTATGATGGCCCTCAGGTTAAAGCACGACCAGTCGTCTCTCTCTGATGAGAGAGCGGCTCTAAAGTCTGGTAAGACTACGGTGACTTTGAGCTTATATTTTAAAATTCAGTTAGGAAAATGCAAAACAGAAAGCAAACAAAAACTTCATCCACCATTTACAGGTACTTGTGAAGTTTTTAACCTCTGTAGTAAAGTAGGTAGGAAACATGCTTTTCACATTACAATTATGCTATGTTGAAATCTCATTCATAGCCAGCAAAGGAGCAACAGATTAACTAAAGCCTCACTCAAAGGATTTTACCTTATTAAACTTCCTTATAATGTGAAAGCTGCTAACACTGTCACTCTCAGTGGTTGCATGTATTAGTAACATGCTTTCAATATGCAGGAGGTTAAATAAGATTAGAAGCGTTTCAAATCAAATTCTACAGATACTGTGTCTCCGTTAATGTCATAGTATGTGATCTTGTTGGAGGAGTGCTCTTGCATCTTAATCTCAAAAACCTTTTATGCCTCTTTAAGTAAATCAAAGATAATCAGTTTGAAATATAAGCTATAATCAGAAGACTGGGATACTTGCCAGTGAAAGAGTATTCGTCTGTAAATTGCAGGCAAATAAGAGATGCTGGAGCAAGTTTATGACAGACCAACATAAATTCGATAACTCTCTGCTATAATTTGTTTTGCTTAGAAAGTTTTTGTTTAGTGCTAGTTATTCATCATTTTTAATCCTAAATTGCATTGACACTTTAGTTGAAGATCATTACATAACAAACAAAAATGATATACTTTGTAGTCATATTAACTATTATGAAGATGAAGTGCCTTCACAAAGTGTAATTCTTCACGAGCTATAATTTGAGAAGTCAGAAACAATGAACCCTACTTTGGTAAAATCATCCTCTTTGCTGTCATAATGGTATATTTTTGGTATAAGATGGTCACCAATTTGTGTTGTCATTGATCTAGCTTGCTGGAAGCTCTTAAATACAAAATTCTGCATCAAAACACTGACTTCATTTTCATTGTACCTTACATACAGATTTGAAAAGCTATGGACTTACCAATAAGTGCATAGAATAACTTGCTACCTTTGATTCAGAACTTTTTATTTCTTGATCAATGCTTTAAATAGATTGCAGAGGTTTGAAAAATAGGCATGACACTTGGCTTGAACATGAAGGAAAGGATTTGTGGACTCTGATTTTGTTAGATTAGATTGTAAGTTTCAGATGGTTCTCGAAGGAAGAAACTACAGCATAGGAAGACTTGGCATGACCAGATGCATTAATATATTAGGGAATTTAAATGTTGGAGATCTCTAGGTGGATAGGTGTTAAGGTATGTGACCTGAGCTCAGTGCTGTACCTCTGCTTTACTGGACATGGCAGGCTAGGAAGAATGGTCTGTAATCCAATAGGACCACAAGGATCTCTCATGAGGGTGACACCTGAAAAGATTTTTTTTCACTATTTTTAATTGTGAATTGAAATGGAAAAGTACTTTTTTATAATCCAAGGGTTTTTGAAGACAAAGTTACACTAAAACAAGTTACTGAAACTGATGGTAAGTCATATTATACTTGTTGAAATAGTGGGTAAACTGTTGGCAGATGACCAGCACCAGGGGGATGTACAAGGTGGGATTTGGCTAACAACAAGTAGCAAACGAGTTTGTAGAGTTGTGACCAATTGTGGATGTAAAATGTCATTAGCTTCTAACAACTGATTGGCTCCTGAGTAGCAGTACAGCTTGTGGGTGTGAACAATACTTACAAAAGCGTTTGGATTTTTAGACATAGAGGTATATGTCTTTCTCTGTACCAGAATATTTAAAGTCTGAAGATAACCAGTATATTTTCCTTCACCAGTTTCTGGAAGCTGCAGCTTTAACCAGTAACTAGAAGCCATTATTCTACATATTGTCTGTACTTCTTCCAAAGAAGTGAAAAAGAACCATGTAGACTGGGGCCATTGATTGCTTTCTCAGTCTTTTTTTTCCCTCGCTCCATAATTCCAATGCTTTTTTGTCTGTCTGTTGCTGTCTTGAGTGTGTGGAGGAGATATAGCAAGAGTTATTTGATAACCGTTCATTATTGTTTTACCTGTGGTTAGAATATATTTATTTGTAGCAAATAGTTCTTGTAAAGTAAAAGTAAAGTCATCATAGTCCTACAGGACTACAGGTTTGCTCTGTCATTTGAAAGAGAGATGATGGGTAATGATTTAATCTGAGGGTCACCATATCTCATGGTAAGGGGAGGAGTTGAGAAAGAGAGTTATTGACGGTAACTTCAGTCAGTGAGGAAATTGAACCCATGGCATCACTCTGCATAGCAAACCAGCCGTCAAAGGTAATTGTAACCCCATGTCTCTTGTAAAGTACAAAAACCTGGTTCATGTTTGTGTTTAGCTGTGTCTATCCTAAATGCAAATGATAAGACTTTGCGCACCTTGATTAAATGTTAATCGTTGTGACAAATCTGGGTATGAAGAAGACTTATAGCTAATGAGGTCTCTCACTTGTCCTCTTCTTCTTTATCAAGATGTAAACTGTGATAGCTGAGTCCACATTTCAGCAAGAGGTTATTTTCAAGTCATGACACCGGACATGAACACTATGATCAGCCTGCCCTGTCTTTCAAATAGATCATCACTGACATTCTATCACAGTGCACTCTTTTCAGATCTCTCCCTTGATGCTTTTAGCAGCTCGGATTCTGGTGATCTTTGTTTTGAACATATTCAATGACTGATCCTTCACCACTCTCTGGAGTAGAGAATTCCAAAGATTCACTATTCTATGAGTGATGAAATTCCTCCTCAACTCAGCCATAAATGACCTACCCTTGCTGCTGAGTATGTCCTCCTTGGTTCTAGACCACATTACTACTCACCTAACTCCCACTCCCCCAAACCCCTTAAAAATCTTACAATAACGTCTCTACTCATTCTTCTAAACTCCAATCTGTACACACCTACCCTGCCTCCTCATAGGAAAATTCTTCCATAGCTGGAAATAACCTAGTGAAACCAAGTGAACCTTCTCTATACTGCCTAGAGAAGGGGGACCAACACTATTCACAGTATTCTAGATGTGGTCTGATGAGTGACTTATATCGTTTAGCAAGAACTCCCTATTTTAATATTCTGTTCCCTTTGAAATAGTCTATTTAGTTCCCTATTACTTGCTTTTTGTGATTCAGTTGTAGAGTTACTATAATGATAATAGAAAATTTATTTTATGACAAAAGCTAACAGTTTCGTCATTTTGAACTATTCACTAGTTTAATGCAAAAAAAGAGTTGTGCAACAGAATCCTTGACAAGGCCTTGCTCTGAATGGTGAGAAGTGTTAACTTGGGCAAAGATTGCCATAAATTGCACTATGTGGACTAATGATTCTATTAGAAATTTAAACTAAATAAAAATTAAAATCAATTGATAGCACAGAACTAAAGGTATGTTACAAAGAAATGATCAAGGGTGTTAAACTGTGCTGCTATATATCTCCAAGTGAAAGTGGGCAAAGGATTGGTCACATCTGTTTTGCTGAACATTGCAAACTGGATAAGTGGAGAGCACTTTGGATCTGGAAAAGGAAGCTTTTCAGCAATTGTGGGGAATAGTCATGCCACATTGCAATTCTGTGGCCAGTAGAAAAGTGCATTAGGTTCATGTGCACTTACCTGGCACTGACTGCATTGCAATTATTCGCCGTTTATGCACCTCCTACCATTCGCCAAATAGACTGATGAAAGAGAATCATTCAATTCAGCAGCGAATTCTTATGGGAAGCTACTTAATGGGGGAAAAAAGGTCATGTTTGGCAGGCAGAATGTAATTTATTTTCTGAATATGATGGGTGAGTTGCATTTTGAAGAAATTCAAAATTTAAAGCAGTGGTCTTTGAAGCATCATTACAATGGATGCTGCTCATTTGGAAACTTGAGAAAGCAGAACAACATCTTTTAATAGATTTATCTCTCCAATCTAAAATGATTATATGCAGGTGCATGCAAAACTTGAACCTGAATACAAAATTAGTACTTTGAACACTTTTTAAATCAACATATTCTAACATTCAAAATTATTCCTCTAAGTTTCTTGGAGGTTTAAGTCCCAGCCTTTCAAAACTCATGCCGGAATGAGGAATCTGACAGAATACATTTAAGTGAGAATTTTTCGAATTCTTTCACTGATTAATCAAAATTAGGTTGTAGGACAGGATCAATAACAGCAGATGGATAGCATGAAAAGATCAATAGTGTCCACAGAGACAATATTGATTTGATGCTCACATCAGCCAAAACCTTTTCATTTGATTGCTCATCCATCTGTTTAACTTTCCACATTAATAACTTTTATTAGGCTGAGGACAGCATGACTCTGAGATACTGAGAACAATAGTGTCACATTGAATTTAGGAACTAGCCGTCTGACAGCCATTTTCAGTGAGGGCCAACCTTATTAACTTGAAACCTTTCTTGTTCTATCAAAATTTGGCTAAACTAATCTGTGTGGCATAAGAGAGGCAGTGACTGCTACAAAGTAAATTTGTCTTGGCTGGCACAGTAATCTCTGCATTTCTAACTCTTAAGGAAATGTCCCTGTTAGTCGTAGGCTTATTGTAGATGAATTACACCAATGAATGTGAACCAGTGCATTTCTTTTATGGTATATTGCAAAAATGTAGAGTGAATAATTATTAAGACAAATCATTTACAGCTGAATGGTGCTCTGTATTCCTAGTAGTCTTGAGATGGTCTTTTGATTAAGATGTATGAACATAACCTTTACCACAGAAAGCACAGAAGTAACAGAAATTTTCTAAGGATTTTTCAAAGGCTCCTTCACCCTGTATGTCCAACTTTCTCTCTTCCTTTCCTGAAAATAGGCCGCTGCTAGAGTGCAATACCCCTCAAGTATTTAATTTCAAGTGGCCTTTCTTTGCATATAAAATGGCTAAGCAGTAACTTACCAGCTCAGAGAATTGAGCGCATAATCCAGGTCAATATTTCAGAGGGAGTGCTGTAACACCACAGAAAATGTCTTTGGACAAAAGGTTTAACTGTGAATCCATCTGATGTCTCAGGTGGATGTTACAGATCCCACAATGCTATTCAAAGAAGAAGAGGGAAGTTTTCCTTGTGTTTGGCCAATATTTACAAGTTTATACCAGAAACAAGTGATCTGGTCATTTCTTTCAGTACTGTTTAGGATCTCTTATTATACATATTGCTTTTTACATTATAATAGAGGCTACATTTCAAAAGCACATCAAAAGCTGTAAAGTGTATTGGGACATTTCTTTCTTCCCATTCCTCTGTGTTTCAACCATTGCTTCTTTACTGTCTCAGGAGATTCCCAACTATAGCTGAATCCAGGAGAGAGTTTGGTAAATATTTCAGTTAAATATATGTAAAGAAAGGCCACTTGAAATTAAATACTTGAGGGGGATTGTTCTCTAATAGTGACCTGCTTTCAGGAGAGGAAGACAGAAAGTTGAGTATACAGGGTGAGGAAGCCTTTGAAAAAACCTTGGAAAGTTTCTGTTATTTCTGTGGTTTCAGTGGTAGAGGTTCATACATGTTCATAATATTGCTTTTTATTTAAACACAATAAGTAATTAAACAGTGAGTCACGGTGCTACTGAAACCACAGGCAGAGGCAGGTTTGGGCCTGTATGGGACATGGCAGTGTCAGTGTTGGTTGCAGTGGGGACCCATGGTGGTAGCAGCATTGGTGGAGGTAAAATGGAGGCAGAGAATGGCAACTCTTGTTCCAGTAATGTGTGTTATGGACCAGGCCAGACCCCCTCAAAATATTTCAAGAAAGTGGCCCAAATCCTAACTTTGCCAGTTGTTTTAAGCAGGTATAACACAGATATTCCAGGACTAATGCAGCTGGTCAACTCACTTTAAACAAAACAGAATCTATTTACAAGATTACCAAATGAAACACAAACAAAAGAGAACAGAATACAGAATAACGTAACCCATCCAAAAACCCAACAGATCATCCCAGTTTCATGATCCTGGTCCAAATACTTGCAACAATCCCCACAAACACCCCTTGGTACAAAAGGTAAAATCAAACATGGGTTCGTACAGGACAGAAGTCAAAGAGAGAGACCAGCTTGGACCTGATTCTTTGAGTCCAGCAGCTTTTTGTCATACTATTGTTAAAAACCAAACCAAACCAGAGTAAAGCTGAGCTGGGAGAACTGACAACACCTCTTTCATTGTACAAGTGTATATTTTTAAAATTTGTAAGCTTTCTGCCTGAGGCAGTATCTGTTAGCTATTATCAAATTGGCCTTAAACTCTTCAACACCAGACTTTTCAGAGTTTGTTTGTTTCTGATCACTCCAAAAAAAAAGCCAAGGAGAGTATAACTTTGTTAATTGAGCAGCTTCATAACCCCTGCCCCCTTAAAAAAATTATCAATATGCAAAGATGGCTTCATTTTAAAACCCCTTAAACCTAAATTATTACTACTCGAAAACACACATATACATTACATTGACTATAAATGTGCAAACATACACAACTAAATTCCATTGTTATATTCCTGCCACCGAATGCCTCAGTTTCTCATTCGAGTCTCAACTATGCACCGACAATCACATTTTCTCATGCTGCCACATGCACAATTTCTGAATTGAATGGCTGTAACAACAAGCCCCATCTAAACAGGCTGGCATTTTTGTCCTTAGATTTCTCCACAAAATGCAATGAGTTATGATCAGTGTATATGATTGTCTCAGATATTTTACAGGTAACATAAACACTGAAATGTTGTAATACCAACACCAAGCTCGAAGTCTCCTTCTCAACTGTCGAATTTTTCTGCTGATGAATGGTCAACCTCCTGGAGAAATACGTGATAGGTCTTTCTATCTTCTCGTCGTCTTCTTGCAAGAGCACAACACCAACACCCACATCATTTGTATTGATAGCCATCTTGAATGGCTTCGCGTAATTGGATGTGTCTATTACCAGGGCAGTGGTAAACACAGCTTTCAGGCTGTCAAATGCCTTTTGACAGTCCACTGAAATTTCTTGTCTTTCTTTAGCAATTCAGTGAGTGGAGCCGCCATACTGTGAAAATTTGGTACAAATTTTCGATAAAATCCACTCAATCGCAGGAATCATAATTTTACTATTTTTTGTCGATCATCATGTGGGAAACTCCCCAATTCCCTTTGTTTTTGCATTCCATGGAGCCATTGTCAATGTCCAATAACAAGGCCCAGGAAGGTTACACCGGCTTTGGCAAATTCATTTTTAGCCAGGATTATCACCAAGCCTGCCTTCTGAGGTTGGTCAAACAAGTTTGATAAATGTTGTAAGTGTTCCTTCCATGTGTGACTAAAAATCACCAGGTCATTTATATATACGACACAGTTGGGTAGTCCAGCAATTACCTTATTGGTTAGTGTCTCAAATGTGGCTGATGAATTTTTCATACCAAATTGCATGACTTTAAACTGATATAGGAGGAGAAAGTGAGGGCTGCAGATGCTGGAGATCAGAACTGAAAATGTGTTGCTGGAAAAGCGCAGCAGGTCAGGCAGCATCCAAGGAACAGGAGAATCGACGTTTCGGGCATAAG
>NC_057722.1:23890684-23903369 GCF_004010195.1 Chiloscyllium plagiosum | reverse complement strand
AAGGTGTGGGGGAGGGGAAATGAGTAAACTGGATAAATCTGAGTTCATCCCTTGTGGTTGGAGGGTTCCCAGGCAGAAGATGAGGCGCACTTCCTCCAACCGTCGTTGCAGCAGCCTCCTCTATATTGGGGAGATTCTCCAACCGTCGTGTTGCCATGGTCTGGCGATGGAGGAGTCCAAGGACCTGCATGTCCTTGGTGGAGTGGGAGGGGGAGTTAAAGTGTTGGGCTACGGGATGGTTGGGTTGGTTGGTCCGGGTGTCCCAGAGGTGTTCTCTGAAACGTTCCGCAAGTAGGCGGCCTGTCTCCCCAATATAGAGGAGGCCGCTGCAACGACAGTTGGAGGAAGAGCGCCTCATCTTCTGCCTGGGAACCTTTACTGTTTCTGACAAAGGTACCTACCAGTATCCTCTGAGCAAGTCCAACTTAGAAATATAAGTTGCATGTTCCACATTCTCAACACAGTCTTCCAAACACAGAATCAGATATGCATCAGTCTTTGTAACTGCATTGGCTCTGCGATAGCCCACACATAACCATTGGTACCATCTGGTTTTGGCACCATTACTATGGGTGAGCTCCATTCACTATAACACACTTCAATTATGTCATCTTGGAACATGCATTCAGTCTCTATGTGAACCTTTGCTGACTTTAGAGGGTTATGCCTATAAGGATGTTGCTTAATCAGAACAGCATCTCCTATATCTACATCATACATAGTTAAGTTAGTACTTCTCAGCTTATTTCTACTTATCTCCCCATGTGATAGTAATAACTCTTTCAAGTAATTTCAATTTTCCTCTGAAAGGTAGCTCAATAATTTATCCCAATTTTTGACAACTTCCTCATTGTCCAATTTGATTTGAGGAATGTCCAATCCAGAATCCTCTGAACGTGGTTCTTCCCTCTGTGCTGTAATCAATCACACATTCTCCTCTTGCTTTCCTTTTCTGTCAAAATACCTTTTGAGCATATTCACACGACACACTCTGTGAAATATCTTTCTGTCTGAAGTCCCTATCAAGTATTCACCTCACTGAATTTCCTTTCTACTTGGTAAGGTCCACTAAACCTTGCTTTTAAAGTTTCACCTAACACTGGAAGTAACATCTTATCACCAAATGCAAAATTATGAACTTTTGCTTCCTGTTTCATTGTATGCTGTGATACTTTTAAATGCTGTCTAGCCAACTCCCTAGCTCTACTTAATTGTTCCCTAAAATTTGACACATTGTCCAAATATGTGGTCTCTGAATTCTGACTTACCAATTTCTCCTTAATCAATTTTAACAGTCCTCTCACTTCATGCCCAAAAACTAATTCAAATGGACTGAATTTGGTCAATTCATTTGGTGCGTTTCTGATCACAAAAAGTACAAATGGGATTCCCTTATCCCAATCATCTGGATAGTCTTGGCTATAAGCCCTCAATGTGGTCTTTAATGTTTGTTGTCACCTTTCTAGCACTCTCTGCAATTCTGGATGAAATGGAGTAGATTTGAATTGTTTTATTCCCAAGCTGTGCATAACTTCCTTGAATAAATTTTGATGTGAAATTTGACCCTTGATCTGATTGCACCTTTGTTGAAAGTCCATATTCAGTGAAACATTTGAGTAATTCCTCTACAATCCTTTTAGCTGTGATGTTGCGTAATGGAATGGTATCTGGAAATCCAGTCGACACACCCATTATTTTTAACGAATACTGATTCCCACTTTTTGTTTGAGGTAGGGGACCAACACAATTAATTAAGACTCTTGTAAAAGGTTCCTCAAATGCCGGAATAGGTATTAAATGTACGGGTTTTATGGCTGCCTGTGGTTTTCCGATTACCTGATGTGTATGACATGCCTGGCAAAATTCAACTGCATCCTTGTGCAGTCCAGGCCAGTAAAAATGTTTTTGCATTTTAGCTTGAGTTTTTTTCACTCCTAAATGACCCCCCTAGAGGTAGCTCATGTGCCACTCACAACACCTCCTTTCTAAAACCCACTGGCAATATGATTTGATGAACTTCTGCCTATTTCTCATCTGCCTGAATATGTGATGGTCTCCATTTCCTCATTAAGACATCATTTTTAAGATAATAACATTCATGGATATATTCAGATTATTTTTCTGTGTATCCCTTTTGTTACAACTGCATTAAGTTTTCATCTTTTTGCTGTAACTCAGCTAATCTATCTAGGCTAAAGATGTCTGCATTGTCATCGATCTGCTCCTGGCTTGTCCCAACCATCTGATCAAACAGGATCTCTGCTAATTCCACTTCAACTTTCTTATCTGTACTCTTTGGTCTCTCCTGTTTGAGTTGGTGACTTTGTGACCTTGTTACCAAACAGTCAGGAAAAATCCTAGGATATGAGTCCTGCAGTAGTTTAGTTGCTTGAGTTTCCATTGGCTTTTCAACCATAGTAGACAGCATTCCAACTGGTGAATCAGCTATAGCAGTAGCAAGGAGAAATTGCATTTCTGGACTGAGAGCTTGACCTGTAGTCCTACCACAACTTCCACACTCTTCTCTGGACACTCTAACCTCACTTTACATAACTCAAACTCAAGCTGCTTCATTTTCAACTGAATTTTAGCCATTTGTAAATATTATGATGGTGTTTCCAGCAAATGTAAATGCTGAGCTATTGCTGCAATTATCTCTCCTTTCCTCACGGAAGGAGGCAGCTCCAGCTCTAGCTTGCCTGCTAATTCCCACAGCTTGGCCTTAAACACCTTTTGCAAAAGCCCCATGATCACTTCTACTACTCCCAGAAAACTCTTGGTGACTGAAAGAGCTACTCCTATGCCAGGCACTGTTTGAATCAACAGAATTCAACACCCGGAACAAAATTCACTGACACCTACCACTCGCTGCCTTCGAGTCCAGCAACCCTAATCCCAAATTGGAACTATAGAACACATCCTGCAATAGAGCCCCCAATCTGTTATGGACCATGCCAGATCCTCAAAACATTTCAGGAAAGTGGCCCTGACTCTAACTTTGCTGGTTGTTTTAAGCAGGTGTAACATGGATATTCCAGGGGGGGATGCAGCTGGTTAAACCACTTAGTTTTAAACAAATCAGAACCTTTTCACAAGATTACCAAATGAAAAACAAACAAAAGAGAAGAGAATATAGAATAAATTAACCCATCCGAAAACCCAATAGATCATCCCAAGTTAATGATGCAGTTCCCAATACTTGCAACAATCCCCATAAACACCCCTTGGCACAAAAGATAAAATTAAACACAGGTTCTTACAGGATAGAAGTCAGGGAGAGAGTACCAGTCTGCACCTGCGTCTTTGGGTCCAGCAGCTTTTTCTCACATTACTGTTAAAAACTAAACCAAATTGGGAGAACTGTACACTCCTCTTTCATTGTATGTGTTTCTTTGTAAACATGAAAGCCTTCTGCTTGAGGCAGTATCTGTTAGCTATTATCAAATTGTCCCTAAAACTCTTCAACCCCAGACTTTTTGGAGTCTGTGTCATTTACTGCCTCTTTGAAAAGAAAAGGCAAGGACAGCATAACCCTGTTAAAGGAGCAGCTTTGTCAAATGTGTCGAGGGTCCTCACCCATAGCTGAGTACCTAACAAGAAGGATTGTAAAGTTGAATTTCATTTCTTTATTTTTCTGCCTTTTTATTCTATGCTTTAATTAATTTTTCTGTGTTCTAAGATGGCACCGGAGAATGGTGACAGTATACAATGCTTTTCACTGTATTTTGTAACAAACATACACTGATAATAAATCAAATCGGCCAATTAATCAAGGCTATATGCAGGTTAAGAATTCACTTTTGTCATGAGGCTGCTAGATAGAACATCTCACAGTATTAATATGGTCTTCCATTGTTTCCTAATCATGTGACCATCTTATCACTTTTCACTTTTTCCCACAAATTTCTGACCCTACCCATTATGTTATATCTCAATTTTTACATCTCCTTGTTCTACATCACCCAGAAAGTTTGTGAATTCAGTTCTGATTCTCAGATAACCATGTTGGCAGTGTCAACATTTTACCTGACTGTGCTCTCAGCTCTCTTTCAAAGAAATTGAGAATTCAGGCCCTCCATGCTTTCTCTCAAATTCAATTGGGCAGAATAAGAATGATCAGATGACACTGTTCGCCATGCAGGCAATTTTCCACGTCTCCTGAAGAGCTGATTGCTCCTTCAGAAGTTCACCTCCTTGAGGAAACTAATGCACACATGCTTCTCCTCTCTATCACATTTCTGTCTCCACAAGGGAGGACTATGGATGGAATGTTTTGACAAGAACCTGATTTTGATCATGTACCTACATTGACTCTGCAGCATGGATGTCTGGTCGTTTGTATATTCTGTGGCAATTATAATTACGTAGCATTTGAACGGAATTGGGTACTCACCCTCTTTCTCTTTCTATTTGTGAGACACGGCATAATTGTTTACAAAAGCTGAATCCACAGACTTCTCCTCATTAAAAGTTCACAAGGAGGCAGACATTCTGGAGAGGGTAGTGCAATACTTCAGCAGTGCCAGGTCCATGTCATTGTTTTTTTTCCTCAATAAAGACTTTACTATCCTTACTCTGCCTCCAGCTTCACCATGAGCGCACAGGTATCTCGATGAGTTGGTTATGTGGACAAACATGAAAGATTCAGGGCATTTCTTGAAGTATCTATTTGCAAAATATGAGTCTATTATACAAAATGAGGAGGTCTTGGAGCCCTATGTAACAAAAAAAAATCAAAAACAATCACCACTTCAGAGGTATGACCCTGTAAACATTTTACTTTCATTTCACCTTGAATAGTAGTCAACTACTCTAAAAATCATTTTCTCTCTGAGCTCAAAAAGATCCATTCTGATATATTACCAAACTTGACTGAGTGAGTCATTTATTGCCATGAAGTCTCACAGTCACTTCACTTTACTGTATAGTTTGTTTTCTAACTTTTGCTTTCTTGGACTATTGAATAGTTCTGAAGAATATCAAATTATTTCAAAATGACAAAAAAAGAGGCAACAATGTTTCATCTAAGACACTCACTGATTCAGGCTCAAATGAATTCTTCATTTAAATTCATAATTCTCCGCCAGCCTTAAAAGTTATGAATAAATTAATCAATCTTCTCCCAGTCATTTATTAAACTTTTCATGCATAACAATGTTATTTTTCCTGAGACTAAAGTAGGTTTTGAATTATTTAATTAATTTGTTATCTGCAGCTGTTTTCCCATCAATCCCTTATTTGATGAAAATATCATATGCACAAACTCCCACTGAATACAAGAGATTACTCATTAGCCCCTTGCTGGGCTTTATAGCGAGTCCCAATGTATGAGTCCTTTTGTATGTCTGGAGCCTGTTCAGCCACCATGCAGCCTGGGATGGGTCTGCAGTTTGTGTTATATTGTGAATCCTCACCACTGCTTATCATGTTATATGAGATAGCTGGATTCTCAGTCACAAGAGGATGTGTGTACTGGGATCTATAGGACCGACTTTGTCTCATGTTGTTAAAGAAAACCACGATTAGACTAATGTGAAGCAGCTCTTTTCTTAAACCAGATATAGTTTATTGCGTTACAGCAATCAGGCGCAAGTTACATTATTACTATGACAATGATGAGACCTAGATGTTATGTTCATGTAGATCAAGATTCAGAGCTGTTCTCACCTCTCACGTCCTCATACTGGATGGAAAAAGTTAAAAATCACACAACACCAGGCTATAGTCCAATAGGTTTATTCCAACACCAGCACCTCTACATAATGGATGGAACGTAATGTATTCCTCAGCATTAACCTTTTCAGAACCAACCCCTTAAAGAACATCTCCCCATACGTTTTATTTCCATTATCAATATTCTTATGTTAAAGTATATAATTACATGTAGCACTACTCCATCTTCCACCAACTCTCTGTCTTCATAAATTCAGTCTAGAGTTTTCAATATCTTCCAAAATGTATTCTGTTCAGACTTGGGATTAGCAGCTGTTTTGTTTGACGATTGTTGACCATGATTCTGTTCTTGGCTCCATGCGGTCTGTAAATCCCTTTTCAACATTATATCCTACACTGGGTTTGTTCCAGTCAGGTATTATTGGATGATTCAGCCACACTGGGACAAGTGTTGAAAGCTGACGGTGGAGTAGGACGCTCCAGCTGGAGTTTGTTCGCTCCGCTCTTCTCCTTTTCTTCTTTCTCTTCCTTCGAGTGCTTTTGTTCTTCTTCTTCGCCTTTTTTTTCCTCTTCAACTCCTGGCCTCTGACAATGACTCTTGACTTCTGGCAACCTCTGGCAAGCGCCGATCCCGAACCTCCAATGATGACTCCCAGCCTTGTACAATGACCTCATGGCTTCCTGCAGTGGCCTCCTCCCGTAGAGGCCTCCTGGCATTGGCGTGGTGATCTCCTGGTCTGCACTGTGACTTCCTCCCATACAGGCCTCCCGGCATTGGCATGGTGACCTCCCAGCCTGGCACAGTGACATCCTCCTATAGAGGCCTCCTGGCATTGGCGTAGTGACCTCCCAGCCTCCTGCAGTAGCCTCTCCTGTAGGGGCCTCCCGGTGTTGGCATCATGACCTCCCAGCCTGGTGCAGTGGCCTCCTTCCATACGGGGCTACCTTCTGGCCTCCTGCAGTGGCCTCCCAGTTTGGCGTGTGGTCAGCGCAGTGTGAAGCCAGGGGCCCCTGCAGATGGAAGCTAAGTGCCAGTGTGGTCTGCTGTCCTGAACTCTTTTCTGTAATGCTGGAGATTTTATTTCTGCATTGTCTAAACTCATGGTAACAAAAGAAGCCAAGGTACTTTTGTATCTAAGTTAATGCTATAATTGACGACATCTAAACTTTTCACTATACTCTTTGAGTATATGTGACAACAAAGGCTATTCTATTCTATTCTTGCAGTTATTTTATACAACGTCCTCAGCTGAACAAACACAGGCCTGCTACATCCTAATTCACTGTGCTTTCCCTGTTGAAATCCTGTTTCTGTACATGTTGTCCTTGGTCCATGTGGGTCAATATCATACACGGTGACTTTTATTATACTGGTCTACTTGCAGCTCCCATAGATTGTTCCTTTATATATGTTGTTAGAGTACCATGGACCTGTCATGTCAATCACTTTGGTAGAATGGGGTTTTTGGTATGAAGTTTCCTAGTCAGCAATTAGTCAGTATAAAGTCAGCAATTCTTATGCCGACAATCTATATTGGAGTAGGGTGGATGATAATTTAACAACAATATATAAAAGTTAGCATTGTTCCTCAAAAGATTTGACTGTCCAGACACTACACTACACTTCTCTATTTGACTCAGTGAGCTTGCTACACGATCAAATCCAGAACTGGCTGCGAATTGAATGAAGAACTGCTTAGCAAACTGTGGTTCATTATTCTGACATGAGCACACAGGGATCTTGTGTGGAGCAAACATTTAAATGGAAACCCTGAAAACTGCATCTGTAGTTGTGGTGATATTTGTTTTTAAACTTTATCCATCGGGAAGCATAATTGACAACAATAAAGTAAGACCATCATCCAACTTAAGTAGGTCTGTTTCCTTTATTTCTGTAGTTTTTTAGGTAATGTGGTAGATATCAGTGTCTCCTGCTGCTCAGTCCTATGAATTACGCAAATGTCACAATTGACTGAGATTCCTGACCATCAATGACCAGGTTCTGGCTCTGCTCTTGGCGATCCCTGGGCGTCCCTGTAGTAACTTGCCTAAGTTACCTTTCCATGGAAAAACTGGAAAAACAAGCCTTTCATCAAACACCAATAAGCCATCTATGATTGTGAAATGCTATCAGTGCTCAAGATAGTTCTTCATGGCCAACCCCCCAAGGTTTTGATCTGGCTACTCTTTGATACAAAATCAATGAATGCCAATGCATTCTCAGTCCTTCTTCTCTTCCTATGATAGACGATTTTGACTTCCAGGCCATTGCATTACTGTGATCGTTGTATAACAGCAATTTAGAGAAATTTCTCTTCATTTGTTACATGGCTAACATTCTGAAGATCACATACACCATCATTTGTAGTCTGTGTATTGCCCTCGTCTCACGGGTAAATACCATGAGGTAGAGTTAGAATCGCTGTATCCAAGGAGACATCCTTGCCAACTCTTTCTTGTCTATTAGGGAGTTTATGGTCCAACTTTATGAGCAGTTTGAGGCCAAGGATATAATCTGAAAAACTCTCAAAGTCTTTATAACCAAGAAAGCCTCCTTCTCAATGACTGCATAATGTGTCTCTGTGTCTGATAATGTCCTGGAGGCAAACTACACCAAGTCCTACATCACCCCTGTTTTTCCTGCAAGGACAGTGCTTCTAAATCCATAGCTGTACCATCAGCAGCCATAATGGTTGGAAAATATGGATTTTAGTGAGCTAAAATCCTGAACAACTTCCTTAACAACCTTTGTATTTTTTTATGGTATTGCCATTATTCTCTTATTGTTAAAATGTGTCCTCAAAAGTGAATAATTCCTTTTAAAACTCTCACTGGTAATTGAAAATAAGCCCTTCAGCCAGTAGACAGCTTGTCATGTTCCCTGCCTGTCTTGCCACATATCAATATGTCATCCATGTGACACATGATACTGTCTAAACCTCAAGGGATATTGCACATGGTCCATTGAAAAAGCTCTGTAGCTGAAGCAATTATAAGTGGCAGTCTGTTGAAGCAAAATTTCCCAAATGGAGATATAAATGTGGTAACCAATCCTGCTTACTCACCTAAGGGCACCACTGTTGACACTGAGTGGCATGAAGATTCTTCTTTTAGACTATTTGGCTCAACTCTCATCTATTATAAAGGGGAGGTGGATTTCTCTCATCACTCTTTCTTGAGCTGTGTAAGGTCAACACAAATTATGATGGATCTATTGGATTTCCATACAATACCCACCTCAAAATCCATTCAGTTGGCTTGTCACCAATAAATTGACAACCATTCTGGTCATTTCTCAAAATTTCCTCTCTGTGCTGCAGGAGGCCACGAGAGAGATCAATCTTCTGGTAGTCATATGAACTTGCATCACTTCCCAATACCAATGCTTGCTGTAGAATATAACACCTAGCTCCAGAAGTACTAAAATAAAGGAGTACTTGTGCTAAATCTACATTTTAAGTGTGAGCAAACCCATTCTGATTCAAATTAATTTTACAAAAGTATAATTGGAAAATGTGTATCCAAAGTATTCATTTATGTCATGACTCTATTTCTTACCAGTGTCAAATTTGTATTTAGCAATAAAATCTCATAATTTGTTTTATAAATACATGTCCCCTGCACATCTCAAATGTTTTCCAATGTCAATGTTTTACATGCAGCTACTGTTGTTATTGCAAGTTAAAATGGTCACATTTTAGGACATGAAAATCTCTCAAGCAATAAAAAAAATTATGGTCCGTTTTGGTGGAATCATTTAATTAGCTGATATTATGGGAGAACTCTCTGAACTTCAAATAGTACAATGGGATCTTTCAGATCAGGCAGGACTTCAGTTTACTGTAACATACAAAGACATGAGACAATGCAGCACCCACTAGTACTGAACCAAGGTGTCAATAGACAATAAGCGCAGAAGTAGGCCGATCGGCCTTTCGAGCCCCCACCACCATTCATTATGATCATGACTGATCAACCACAATCAGTATCCTGTTCCTGCCTTATCCCCATAACGAAAGACTTGGCCACCACTGCCTTCTGGGGCACAGCATTCCATATATCCACCACTCTCTGAAGTGGAGAATCTTCAACTCTATTGATTAGATTAAATTCCATACAGTATGGAAATAGGCTTTTCAGCCCAACAAGTCCACACCACCCTCCGAAGAGTAAACCACCCAGACCCATTCCCCTACCCTATATTTACCCCTGACTAATGCACCTAACACTGTGGGTAGTTTGGCATGGCTGATTCAGCTAACCTGCACATCTTTGGACTGTGGGAGGAAACCGGAGCACCTGGAGGAAACCCACGCAGACACAGAGAGAATGTGCAAACTCCATGCAGACAGTCACCCGAGGCGGGAATCAAACTCAGGTTCCTGGTGCTGTGAGGCAACAGTGCTAACCACTGAGCCACTGTGCTGTCCAGAAATGCTGATCTAGGATAGAATCCCTACAGCATGGAAGCAGGCCATTCAGCCCACCAAGTCCACACCGAACCTCTGAGGAACATCCTTCCCAGACTCATCCCCTACCCTATCCCTGCATTTCCTATGGCCAATTCACCTAACCTGCACATCTTTGGATTGTGGGAGGAAACCCACACAGACACAGGGAGAACGTGCAAACTCCACACAGACAGTCACCCGAGGCAGGATTCAAACCCGGCTCCCTAGCACTGTGAGGCAGCAGTGCTAACCACTGAGCCACCGCACTCTTTGCTCCTATACTCAATTCCTCTTGTTATGAAGGCCAGCATGCCATTAGCTTTCTTCACTGCCTGCTGTACCTGCATGCTTGCCTTCATTGACTTCCCCTTTACCTAGCTTGACTCCATTTAGATAGTAATCTGCTTTCCTGTTCTTGCCACCAAAGTGGATAACCACACATTTATCCACATTAAACTGCATCTGCCATGCATCCGTCCACTCACCTATCCTGTCCAAGTCACCCTGTATTCTCATAACATCCTCCTCATATTTCACCTTGCCGCCCAGCTTTGTGTCATCAGCAAATCTGCTAATATTACTTTTAATGCCGTCATCTATATCCTTAATGTATATTGTAAACAGCTGCTGTCCCAGCACCGAACCTTGTGGTACCCCACTGGTCACCGCCTGCCATTCTGAAAGGGACCCGTTTATCACTACTCTTTACTTCCTGACAGCCAGCCAATTTTCAATCCAAGTCAATATTTTGCCCCCAATACCATGTGCCCTAATTTTGCTCACTAATCTCCTATGTGGGACTTTATCAAAGGCTTTCTGAAAGTCCAGGTACACTACATCCACTGGCTCTCCCTTATCCATCTTCATAGTTACATCCTCAAAAAAGTCCTGAAGATTAGTAAAGCACAATTTCCCCTTCGTAAATCCATGCTGACTCTGACCCATCCTATTACTGCTATCCAAATGAGTCGTAATTACATCTTTTATAATTGACTCCAGCATCTTTCCCACCACTGACATCAGACTAACCGGTCTATAATTCTGTTTTCTCTCTCCCTCCTTTCTTGAAAGGTGGGACATTAGCCACCCTCCAATCCACAGGAACTGATCCTGAATCTATAGAATATTGAAAAATGGTTATCAAGCCATCCACAATTTCTAGAGCCACCTCCTTAAATACCCTTAAGTATCAGATCCCAGGGACTGATCAGCCTTCAGACCTAACAGTCTATCCAACACATTTCCTGCCTAATATAAATTCCCTTCAGTTCATCTATTACCTTAGGTCTTTCAGCCACTATTACATCTGGGAGATTGTTTTTGTGTCTTCCCCAGAGAAGACAGATCCAAAGTACCTATTCAATTCTTCTGCCATTTCCTTGTTCCCCATAATAAATTCACCCATTTCTGTCTTCAAGGGCCCAATTTTAGTCTTAACCAATTTTTTTTTTCTTTTCACATACCTAAAAAAGCTTTTACTATCCTCCTTTACATTTTTGACCAGTTTGCCTTCGTACCTCATTTTGTCTCAGTGCATTGCCTTTTTAGTTATCCTCTGTTGTCTATAAAAGTTTCCCAGTCCTCCGGCTTCCCGCACATCTTTGCTATGTTATACTTCTTCTCTTTTAGCTTTATACAGCCCTTAACTTCCCTCGTCAGCCACATCCGGCCTTGCCTTCCCTTAAGATCTTTTTCTCTCTTTGGAATGAACTGATCCTGAACCTTCTGCATTATATCCAGAAATACCTGCCATTGTTGTTCCACTGCCATCCCTGCGAGGGTATTGAACCATTGAATTTCTGCCAGCTCCTGTCTCATAGCTCCATAGTTCCCTTTGTTCAACTGCAATACTGATACTTCTGATTCTCCCTTCTCCCTCTCAAATTGCAGATTAAAACTTATCAATAATGTGATCAAGGATAGTCAGCATGGTTTTGTGAAGGGCAGGTCGTGCCTCACAAACCTTATTGAATTCTTTGAAAAGGTGACGAAGGAGGGTGATGAGGGGAAAGCGGTAGATGTGGTATATATGGATTTTAGGAAGGCGTTTGATAAGGTTCCCCATGGTAGGCTACTGCAGAAAATACGGAGATATGGCATTGAGGGTGAGTTGGAGGTTTGGATTAGGAATTGGCTGGATGGAAGAAGACAGAGGGTAGTAGTTGATGGCAAAGTTTCTTCATGGAGTGCCGTCACTAGCGGTGTTCCGCAAGGATCTGTTTTGGGACCATTGCTGTTTGTCATTTTTATAAATGACCTGGAAGAGGGGCTAGAAGGTTGGGTGAGCAAGTTTGCGAATGATACGAAAGTCGGAGGAGTTGTTGACAGTGAGGAAGCATGTGGCAGGTTACAGCAGGATATAGAGAAGCTGCAGAGCTGGGCAGAAAGGTGGCAAATGGAATACAATGTAGCTAAGTGTGAGGTGATTCACTTTGGGAAGAATAACAAAAAGATGGGGTACTGGGCTAATGGTCGGATACTTGGTAGTGTGGATGAGCAGAGGGATCTTGGTGTCCATGTACACAGATCTCTGAAAGTTGCCACCCAAGTAAATAGTGCGG
>NC_057722.1:23880777-23888080 GCF_004010195.1 Chiloscyllium plagiosum | reverse complement strand
AGGCTGAGACAATGGGTCGGCCGGGGCAGTCAGGTTTGTGGATTTTGGGCAGGAGGTAGAAACAGTCGGTGCGGGGTTGTGGAGGCGGTAGATGGGAGATCCCCTGAGGTGATGAGGTTATGGATGGTCTGGGAGATGATGCTTTGGTGGTGGGAGGTGGGGTCATGGTCAAGGGGGCAGTAGGAGGAGGTGTCCCTGAGCTGGCGTTTAGCCTCAGCAATATAAAGATCGGTGTGCCAAGCTACCACCACGCCTCCCTTGTCTGCCGGTTTGATGGTGAGGTTGGGGTTGGAGCGGAGAGAGTGGAGGGCTGCACGTTGCGAGGGTGAGAGTTTGGAGTGGGTGAGAGGGGTGGTAGGCTCCAGTCAAGCTGTTCTAAGAATCCATCTCGGAGGCACTCCACAAACTCCCTTTCTTGGGGTCCAGTACCATCCTGATTCTCCCAGTCTACCTGCATATTGAAATCCCCCATTACAACTGTAGTAATACCTTTGCAACAGCTGAATTTCAACTCCTTATTCAACTTACACCCTACATCCAGACTACTGTTTGGGGCCTGTAGATAACTCCCATTAGGGTCTTTCTATGCTTAGAATTTCTCAGCTCTATCCATACTGATTCTACATCTCCTGATTCGATGTCCCCCCTTGCAAGGGATTCAATATCATTCCTCACCAACAGGGCCACCCCACCCCCTCTGCCAATCAGTCTGTCCTTTCGATAGCACATATAGCCTTGAATATTCATTTCCCAGGCCCTGTCCACTTGAAGCCATGTCTCCGTTATCCCCACAACATCGTACCTGCCAATTTCCACTGACCCTCAAGCTCATACACCTTATTTCTTATGCTTCGTGTCAACCTAGATTATTGTGCAAGATGCTGTAGTGAGGTGACATTCCGTGCACTTCCGATTCTGTAGTCAAGCTAGCCAAACAGGCATTTAATGACTATATTTAAGCAGGCTTTTGCACCATTAGGAAATATACTTACAACATTTGGTAATTTAAAAGAATTGATGCCAAGTTCTTATTGTAAGCTAAATACACTCATGCAAGGATTCAGATGAATGCAGACTGAATTACTTGTTCTTTCTAGTTTTGCACATTAAAAGAAATGTTAACAATGTAAAGTTTCCAAGACAGTCTTTGAACATTCTTTCTTCCCAAGGAGAATCCCACAGTGGAATAAGCCATCAAAGCATATAAACACAGCCTCACCCCTTGAAATATCTAAGGCTCATCTTTAGACCATTTCCATTTAGTAGTTTCCATTGTCAGGACTTGATCTCAGCAGATGATGCTTGGCTTAGCTAACACCATCTCTATCAATGTTGGCAGAACGTGGATAGAGTAGAAGAAGAATATTCTGTCTGGAATATTTACAACATGTTAAGGTCTTCCTGCCAGGACTAAATGCAGGTCCTGAGCCTATGCCGATGAACATTGGAATACCTAGTGGCCACTGTTGAGGATATAAGCAAGTCAGAAGTCACAGGACAAGAGGTTATAGTCAAACAGGTTTATTTTAAGTCACAAGCTTTTGGAGCACAGCCCCTTCCACAGGTGAAGTAACTTGTGATTTCAAATTAACCTGTTTGACTGTAACCTGGTGTCATTTGATTTCTGACTTTGTCCACCCCAGTCCAGTACCGGCACATCCTCATTGAGGCTATGAGAAGATGGAGTTAATGCCTTCAAGTTGAAATACCATTGAATGACCATGAAGAAAATGTCTTAATGTGTAGGAGCTAAGTAGACCTTTACCATCAGAATGCTGAAATCTTCAACAAGATATCAGATGCACAGTGGTGAGAGTGTGGTGGAGAATGCTGTTAGCAGACATTTCTGTTAGCCATCAGACCTTCAGGAAAGCTCCTTCCCATCCTGGGAAACCAGTGGTTGTAACTAGAGGTCTCCCCATGTGTCAGGAATGGGGCAGGGTAAATATTAATATTCCAGTGCTCATAAAACACAGGTGAGTGTGTAAAATAGTCATTAATTAGCCAGATATGTGGCTGTTGTCTATTTGGTGAAAAGTCGAGCTGCTTTTGTTCCTCGATTCCCAAGTGTCCTTTGGTATCGGAAAAATGCCAGGTTTCCCTCCACATACTTCCTATGCTATTTTTACCAGCCTTCTCAACTGTCTGCCCATTTCCGGAGAGATTGTAAAATTGCAGCCTCTGACTTTGAATGTAACCTGGTTCGAGTCCTGACTATTGTTCTTCTGGACCAGCGACTGGATATTGAATCTTGACAAGTTGTGAGGCTCCAACTGAGCTTCACTCACAGTCTCTCTGTATCCTTGTGAAGTAACTCCGCAGAGTGGGGATCACCAGCTCACATGTGGCTCCCAACATGTCACAAATTCATTACATCACAGAGGAGACCTTTAAGCCTATACAATCTGTGCCATCTTTCTGAATGAGCAATGCAGTTACTGTCAGTCCCCTGCCTTTTCCCTGTAACTCTGTTTATTGTTCCTTTTCAGGTAATAATCCATTTGAACCTGCATACCCCATACTCTCAGGCTGCACTTACCAGATCATAAGCACTCACAGCATGAAAGATCAATTCTTCTCATCTCTATTGCTTGTTTTGTCGATTACCTTAAATCTGTGCACATACTTTATCAAACCATTCACCTTTGGGGCCCTCAATGTGGAACTAATCTGAAACCTATCTATCCTACACTATTCGATTCTCATCCATGTGTTTACCCAATGACCATTTAAATGCCCTTAAAGTTGGCGAGTCTACTACTGTTGCAGGCAATGCATTCCACGCCCATACTACTCTCTAAGTAAAGAACCTACCTCTGACATCTGTCCTATATCCGTCACCCCTCAATTTAAAGCTCTGTCCCCTTCTGCTAGCCATCGCCTTCTGAGGAAAAAGGCTCTCAACTGCCCACCCTATCTAATCCTCTGATTATCTTATATATCTCAATTAAGTCACCTCTCAACCTTCTTCTCTCTAACAAAAACAGCCTCGAGTCCCTCAGCCTTTCCTCATAAGACCTTCTCTCCATACCAGGCAACATCCTGGTAAATCTCCTCGGAACCATTTCCAAAGCTTCCACATCCTTCCTATAATGCGGTGACCAGAACTATATGCAAGACTTCAAGTGTGACCGCACCAGAGTTTTGTACAGCTGCAGAATGACTTCGAGGCTCTGAAAAATAAATCCCTCTACCAATAAAAGCTAACACACCATATGTTTTCTTAACAACCCTACCAACCTGGGAGGCAACATTCAGGGATCTGTTATAAAGGTGTAAGGGGTACTGTACCTTTAAGAAAGTTGAAAGCTAACAAGGACTTAGAGAAGCACAAAGAGTGCTGGAGAATTTACAATGTAACTTTTGGTTCAGAATAGCTGTAATGCGATTGACGAATAGTGGATGTTATTTGGATAGTGAGCCAGTGTGTACAGTTGCAATCAGCAGCTATCAAAGATGAGAAACCATAGATTTGCGGAAGGTTATTGTTATGCTCCAGTGAAAAAAGGCCCAGCTTATCCAGCTTGTCCTTATAATTCAAACCGTCCATTCCTGACAACATCCTGGTATATCTTTTCTGAATCCTCTCCAATTTAATAAATTCCAGCCTATAGTAGAGCAACCAGAACTGGACACAGAGTTCCAGAAAAGGCCTCATCAACATCCTGTACAACCTGAACATGACGTCTCAACTCCTAAACTCAAAGGTCTAAGCAATGAAGACAAGCCGGCTAAACACTTTCTTCACCACTCTGTCTACCTTTGACACAAATTTTAAAGAATTATGCACCTGAACCCCTTGGGGTCTCTGGTCTCCAACACTACCAGGGCCTGACCATTAATTGTATAAGTCCTGCCTTGTTTGTTTTTACCAAAAAGCAATACCTCACATTTATCCACATTAAACTTCATCTGCCACTCCTCAGATGGTTGAGCCAATAGATTAATATTTCTTCGTAATCTTAGATAACGTTCTTCACTGTCCAGTATACCACAACCTTACTAACCATGTCTCCTATATTCTCATTCAAAATGTTTATATAAATGACAAACAAAAGTGGACATGGTAGTGATCTCTGTGGAACACTGCTGATCACAGGCCACCAATCCAAAAAATGAGTCTCCACCACCACCCTCTGCATCCTGCCATCAAGCCAATTCTAGATTGAATTGACAAGCTTACCCTGAATCCCATGTGATCTGACTTTACTAATTTGCCTATCATGTGGAACATTGTCAAAGTCTTTACTAAAGTCCATGTAAACAATGTCTACTGCTCCGCTGTCTTCAATCTACTTGGTTATTTCCTCAAAAAATTCAACCTAGTTTGTGAGACATGATTTTCCCACAGAAAATATGCTGACTACCCTTGATCAGTCCTTGCCCAGAAGGTGGAGTATTACATTAGGTAGGGGCTGCTTCTCATGCAGAGACATTCCCTGAGGATAGAATCCCACTTTTCTTCTTACTTAACTGATCTCCAAACCCCAAATCCCTACCCTTTTGTCATGGTGCCTAATTCCTCCCACCCTCCCCACCCCGCTAACTGTAGGAATCAAGCAAAAATCCCCATCATCGAAAATAGCAGAAAATACTAAAACAGAACTCTGGACTCAGGATGCAACAAATACACAATAGAGCCAGCAGAATGGGGATTTCTGTCTGGAATTACTGTTCAGCTTGGAATTCCAAATTACACCTTCACTCTAAAAGAACAATCAATCCCAACCTAATACTCTAGCCCGAAGTCAGCAGTGATTCCAATGAGACAATCGACGAACCAGAATAGTCATTAGAGAAACCTGCAGTGGAGCGACCAAAGAGGGAGTCAATTTGGACCCCTCTGGAGGGCCGCTGCCCTGAGCTTGACATGTATACTCAAATCGTCAGGAAATGTGTAAATGCCAGATTCATCAGCTGTACCCACAAGGTAGAGCAAAACATCACCCGTTCACAACGCAATGCCATCCATGCTCTCAAAACCAATCCCAACATTGTCATCAAACCAGCAGATAAAGGAGAAGCCACCGTCATTCAGAATAGAACAGATTACTGCAAGGAAGTGTACCGACAACTGAACAACCAGGAACACTGCAGGCAACTACCAAAGAAAACACCCTTGAACTGAACAAATTGATCAAGACTTTTGATCCAGTCCTTCAGAGTACCCTATGCACTCCCATCCCACGTACTTCTCACGTAGGGGACATCTACTGCCTTCTGAAGATACACAAAGCCAACACAGCTGGTTGTTCTATCGAGTCAAGCAATGGAGCCATGTGTGGGAACCTCTCTGGCTATGTCAAGGGCATCGTGCAACCCATTGTACAGAGACCCCCCAGCTTCTGTTGTAACACTCTTACAGAAACTCAAAATCCAAGGACTAGTCAAAGCGGGAACATTTCCCATCACAATGGATGTGTCAGCACTCTACACCAGCATCCCCCACGTTGACCGCACCACGGCAACAGCCTCAGTACTCAACACCAACAACTGCCAATCTCCAAGCACCTTGCTACAACTCATCCGCTTTATCTCCGACCACAACATTTTCACCTTTGATAACCAGTTCTTTATCCCAACACACGGAACAGCCATGGGGACCAAATTTGCACCCCAATGTATCAACATTTTCATTCACAAGTTTGAACAAGACTTCTTTGCTGGATAGAACCTCCAACCAGCACTATACACCAGATATATTGACAATATTTTCTTCCTTTGGTCCCATGGCAAGGAGTAACTGAAACAACTACACAGTGTTATCAACGAGTTTCATCCTACAATCAAACTCACCATGGACTACCCTTTAGTATTTGTTTCATTCTTGTACACATGTATCTCCATCAATGACAGGCACCACAGCACCTCACTCTACATCAACCCACGGATAATCTCATGATGTTGCATTTCTCTAGCTTCCAGTCTAAACATATTAAAACAACCATCCTCATGGACAAGCCCTATGCATACTCAGGATCTGTTCAGATGAGGAGGAATGCGACAGACACCTGAAGGTACTGAAGGACGCCCTCATAAGAACAGGGTACAATGCTCAATTCATCGATTGCGAGTTCTGACGTGCCACAGCGAGAAACCGTAATGACCTCCTCAGGAGCCAGACACGGGATGCACACACATACACCCCCCACACTCTCACCCATGCACACATCCTCTCACATGCGCATACTCCAAAATACTCATACACACACTTTTCTAAGCATGCACATGCAAACACACATTCTCTCACACTCACACACACATATACACACACACACATATAAGTCTATGGGATGAATTTGCGTTTGCAGAATTGTATTTGCACACTCATTCTATTTTGCTCAATAAGCACACAACCTGCAGGCAGTCAATGCAGGCAGTCAATCCATGTAACATTTTATAAATTCCTACTTTGGAAATAGAACCAGTCTGACTCAAGTTTGGGATAGAGACAGACTCTAACCTCTCACCTTTAATCCATTGTCTGAACTGAGATGTCACCTTTTTTTATAAAACCTAAGTTATGTCGAGAATGTGACTGAAAAGAAGTTCTGGGATTTACATCTTAATGAACTGAAAGCTGCAACCCATTCTAAAAGATGAAAGACTAAACAGCAATCTAGGTTTGTTCAATATATCATTTGAATTGCATGACACTGTGATCTTTTGCTATAAATTCTGTGTCTTATGATCCTGCTCCACAGCTACCTGATGAACGAGCAGCGCTCCAAAAGCTAGTGCTTCCAAATAAACCTGTTGGACTATAACCTGGTGTTGTGTGATTATTAACTTTGTCCACCCCAGTCCAATACTGGCACCTCAACATCACTCCAGCCCAAGACAGCTTTTAAATCTTGGGCTATCCAGCACAGATTATGGGGCCTACATGGATACTGGACATTCAACTTCAATCAAAATCTATTCACACATATTCTTAATGACCAGAAAATCAATTGACTGCAGAAGGAACACCGGAAAACTCGGTGGAAAGCACGGATTTAGTGTGAAGATACAATCAATATAATTGCAGGCCCTGATCTCACCTGAATGAGCGATCCCAAGAGATATCTCCAGAAGAGAAATTCCAACAGTTAACTCCAGTGGCCATTTTGTGAAAGCAATCCAAGAATGTCCAGAGAGCTTTGGAGCAAGAGCTACCAGACAAAGGCCTGCTCTGAACCAGGAGAACCAATAGCAACCACAGTCTAGATTAGAGTGGCGCTGGAAAAGCACAGCAGGTCAGGCAGCATCCGAGGTGCAGGAAAATCAACGTTTCGGGCAAAAGCCCTTCATCAGGAATGGA
>NC_057722.1:23811076-23880766 GCF_004010195.1 Chiloscyllium plagiosum | reverse complement strand
AATAGGTGGATGGAGGCGGGGATGAAGGTGATAGGTCAGAGAGGAGGGTGCAGTGGATAGGTTGGAAGGGAGATTGGCAGGTTGGACAGGTCATGAGGATTGTGCTGAGCTGGAAGTTTGGAACTGGGGTAAGGTGGGAAGAGTGGAAATAAGGAAACTGGTGAAGTCCACATTGATGCCCTGGGGTTGAAGTGTTCTTCCTCCAGGTGTCGGGTGTTGAGGGAGCGGTGGTGGAGGAGGCCCAGGACCTCCATGTCCTCGGCAGAGTGGGAGGGGGAGTTGAAATGTTGGGCCACAGGGCGGTGTGGTTGATTGGTGCGGGTGTCCTGGAGATGTTCCCTCAAGCGCTCTGCTAGGAGGCGTCCAGTCTGCCCAATATAGAGAAGACTGCATCGGGAGCAATGGATACAATAAATGACATTGGTGAATGTGCAGGTAAAACTTTGATGGATGTGGAAGGTTCCTTTGGGGCTTTGGATGGAGGTGAGGGAGGAGGTGTGGGTGCAGGTTTTGCAATTCCTGCAATGGTAGGGGAGGGTGCCAGGATGGGAGGGTGGGTTGTTGTGGGGCGTGGACCTGACCAGGTAGTCATGGAGGGAGTGGTCTTTACAGAAAGCGGAAAGGGGTGGGGAGGGAAATATATCCCTGGTGGTGGGTCCGTTTGGAGGTGGCGGAAATGTCGATCGATGATGTGGTTTCTGCGAAGGTTGGTAGGGTGGAAGGTGAGGACCAGGGGTGGTTCTGTCCTTGTAATGGTTAGAGGAGTGGGGTTTGAGGGCAGAGGTGCGGGATGTGGATGAGATGCGTTGGAGGGCATCTTCAACCACATGGGAAGAGAAATTGTGGTCTCTAAAGAAGGAGGCCAGCTGCAGATCCAAGAACCAACAAACTCCAAAAACTAACTTACTTGACCAACACCACAAGGCCTCAGACATGTCCTGAGGCAAAAATCAGACCAGTAAAACCAGCAGAAAGTAAAGAAAACCAAATACTTACTCGATAGATCCAATACGGACCTTACCATATCAGCGGACTCAACCCAAAATGAAAAACTTACACAACCCAAAGTCTTCATCCAGGCTCTGAGTATGGCAAGCAGGAATAGCTGGCGTATTTCAAAATTGTGCTTGGTTTTCAGTGGTTAGATTAGATTAGATTAGATTAGATTAGATTAGATTACGTACAGTGTGGAAACAGGCCTTTCGGCCCAACAAGTCCACACCGACCCACCGAAGCGTAACCCACCCATTCCTGTACTTTTACCTAACACTACGGGCAATTTAGCATGGCCAATTCACCTGACGTGCACATCTTTGGACTGTGGGAGGAAACCGGAGCACCCGGAGGAAACCCACGCAGACATGGGGAGAATGTGCAAACTCCACACAGTCAGTCGCCTGAGTCGGGAATTGAACCCAGGTCTCTGGCGCTGTGAGGCGTTCTGGTGAGCTGAAATTCCTGAGACTCCAAAGTACCGACCTAGCTAGCAAGGAGGGGAAGGTGAGTGGTGGCAGTGCATGGGACCTGAAGGGTAGAAAGCTTGATTAAAGTATCTGTAGTTAAAACTATTGTCTTTAGGTTCTAATAGTGTTTAATCGAGTTAATAGTGTATTTAATAGTATTACTGTCCTCTGTATAGTTGATTATGTAAATTTCCCTATTTATTGCGCTTCCTGTATTTCTTACATTATATTTATCTTTTGTATTTTAAATAGACACAGAGATTCTTTAGTCCTGAAACACCTGTCTAGTGCCTTCTTCATTTCACTTTCCCTAAATAATTCCGATATCTTGAAACAGGGAACTGGGAGTGATTCAAATCACTTAAAAATCAGAAAAATTACTGATTGCAAATCAGAACCCTACATCACTCAATACCATTGAGCCATCTTCCTGGGACCTGTCACAGTCGAGCATCAGCTGCGTTGGCGCTGCCTGGGCTGCTACAGCTGTCAGTCAATCTGATTGACCTGAAGCCTTCCCACTGAGGGGCAGGTACTTTCCGGGTTTGTCAGCTTCCCACCCATTTTCCCTCTGGAGCTGGGGAAGGGGAACAGTCACCACCTTCCCCTAACCCTCTGACCCAACGTCCTCATCAGCTTCTGGCAAATCATCCCCATTATCGCTCATTAGCAAGTCAAGCTGCAGCTGATATTTTCAATTTTCTCTGCTGCAAGCATTGTCTGAATTCTCAGTCAAAGCTGAGAACATTGGCTTTGAGCAGTTGTATAGAACTTTCCAAGAGACGAACTGACACTAAATTGTTTTCCTGTCACTGAACTGTGGATTTATGATGTGGAGGACTGTTAAAAGTAACGATGATTCATTTTCATCAGCATCCTCCCACCCCACAAGTTCAATACCTGAAGAGTTTACAGGTCAAAAGCTGAACACAGTCTCAAAGAAATCACAGAGAAACTTTGAAATATGCATACCGTTTTCCCATCTCAAGAAGCTTTTATCAGATCTCTTGTTACCTTTTGGGTTTTTTCTGTGGATTTTCTTTCTCTCAAGTTCAATGTCTTTGATCACTCTAGTGTGACGATTTTGAAAAGTTTCTTTAACTGCCAGTGTACAGCTAAGATGGATCAATCCCACAGTTCAAACAGAACATGATCTCACAGTATTTTGGCTCACAGGTTATAAAAAAATGCTTTCATATGACCTCTTTTAATTTTTAAATGCAGTATGACAAACACTTCACTCGAGCACAATTTCGGCTTAAGTCAATGAAACCAATTGAACACAAGAAGGGGAATTTTAAATTGAAAAGCTTGACAATCCAGGTTAATACACTGAAACACAACAAAAACTCACAAGAATGGGCATTTTGGTCTCACAGAACTTGGCACAGAACAGAATGTGGACAGAAAACGTTTGGAAAAACAGGAACTGGAAATATGGAGGATGGCAGATGTACCAGAAAATCTTTGGAGGCACTAGTGTAAGGAGAGAAAAGCATTTGAGATGGCTGAAATAGAGGCAGAGGCATGTGATATGTTACACAGTGGAAGCAAATGTTGTTAGCAATGACTTGGAGGTGCCAGTGTTGGACAAAATTAAAAATCACACAACACCAGATTATAATCCAACAGGTTTATTTGGAAGCACTAGCTCTCAGAGCGCTGCTCCTTCATCAGGTGGTTGTCGAGTATAAGATCATATGACACAAAATTTATAGCAACAGATTACAGTGTGATGCCACTGAAATGATAGATTGAAAAAACTGGATTATTTGTTAAGTCTTTCAACTTTTAGAATGACCATGTTAGTTTTGGCTTTCATATGTAAATCCCAGAACTCTTTTAAAGTTACATTCTCAAGTTAGCTTTAACAACAGGTGTCATCTCAGCTCAGATACTGCATTGAAGGTGTGATGTTAAAGTCTGTGTCCCAATGTTCAGACTGATTCTATTCCTAAAGTGGGATTTACAGAATCTTACCTGGATTTATGCAGTTTTTGAGCAAAATAAAATGTAATTTTGCAAGTACAAACTCACCTTATAAAATATGTGTGTGTGGGTGCAGTGGAGACAGAGTGAGTGTGAGCATGTGCGTGTGTGTGTTCTGTGTACAAATGTGTATAGGGGTGTGAGTGTCTGTGAGAGAGTGTGTGCACATGTGGGTGTAGTGGGGTATAAGTCTGTGCGAGGGTGCATTTGTGGGTGTGAGTGTGGAGTGGATGTTTCATCAGCAACTGAGTTCAACATTAAAAAGGATGCTGGAATTACAAATAACAACAAATTACAATTCAGCCTGAGATTGTGACTGAGGAAAGGCATGGAATATTCACGTGTGTATGAAGCTTGTGATTCCTTATGATGGAGAGAAAAAGCAGTGGCTTCAGTATTTTCACTGATAATCCAGGAAAGTTTAGATCGTAGAACCTGGAACAAATTATCTATTTTCCATCACATGGGTGTTTAGGAGAACTTGGTTATGCATGAACTCACTAACATGTCACCTACATTACTACTCACTGTACTTCTGTACTTGAGTACACGTGACAGTAAAGGATGTTCTCGTCAAGATTAGATTGGTACTGGAAAAGCACAGCTGTGCTTTTCTAGCACCACTCTAATCTTGACTCTAATCTCCAGCAACTGCAGTACCCACTCTCGCCTAGTAAAGGATTAGTTTAGATTAGGTTAGATTAGTTACAGTGCGGAAACAGGCCCTTCAGCCTAACAAGTCCACACTGACCCACCGAAGAGCAACCCATCCAGATCCATTCCCCTATATTTACCCCTTTACCTAACACTACAGGCAATTTAGCATGGCCAATTCACCTAACCTGCACATCTTTGGACTGTGGGAGGAAACCGGAGCACCCGGAGGAAACCCACACAGACACGGGGAGAATGTGCAAACTCCATACAGCAGTTGCCCGAGGCGGGAATGAACCCGGGTCTCTGTGCTGTGAGGCAGCAGTGCTAACCACTGTGTCACCGTGCCACCCTAAAGGATGTTCTATTCTACTCTTCAGAAGTACACCATTGGTTGCAAAATGGTTTGGACTGCCCTGAGGTTTTAAAAGGTACAACTCAGACCACATGCATTATGACAGTTCAAGATTGAAGCTCACCACACCCTCTCAAGGGTAATTAAGGATGGGTAATAAATGCTGGCCTGGTCAATGATTCAGATCTAGCTTAGGGATTCAGATCTGCAGCTCAAGAGAACTTCTTGTGGTGTGCAGAAATAAATGAGGTTTCAATATCTGGGCTTGAATAAACCAACAAAATAGTTTTGCAAAAGTGAAAATAATGCAATAATATTAAACATGATTGTAGGTGGCCAATAATAACGGAGATCTCCTTTGGACAAATTAATGTATAAGCTGCATGCTAGAATTTTACAAATTACAGTGACTGCCAACATTCATGAAATCATGGATGTGGTTGGTTTGCCTCGTCGGTAGATTAATAATAAAACCAACTTATTCATGCATCTGCAATCAGCTAGGATTTAATTTGACTTAGCAACTAATGTATGTACTCTACAGGCAAAGCATTTTCAGAGGAACAGAGGGTTTTGTGACCATGGTCCTGGTGTTTCAAGCAGAGGGGTGGGAGAGCAATTCCTGATGTTTTGGCTGACGAATCATTTGCATAGTTTAAGCTCCTCATCATTTCACTTCATCCTTATATGAGATAATCCTGTAAGTTTCTAAATAAAAGCTATCCTTTTTTCCCCACAGGCATTGATAAAACAGTATTTAGTGCTATGAGACCAATTTTGAATGATCATTTTCTTATTATTTTTATTTGAAACTGTAAGGTCTATTCTGTGTAGCAGTCCATTGCTTTTGTGGGCTTTTCATTTCAGTGAGTATTTATTTATTTTCCATTCAAGTGAAAGCATTCCACTCAGTAATACACAATAATAGTTAATATATGTGTTAGTGCTCATTCAAATCAAATGGGTAATCAATGTAAACATTTCTAAAATCTCAAACAATGCCTTTATAATAAAAAGATCTATAATTGAACCATCATGCTAAAGTCAATAGCCATATAACTGTATAGTTCAGTGATTTCCTGTGTAGCTGAATAACTGAGAGAGATTTGTGACTAATCATTATTCAAAACTGCATATAAGTCATTATTTACTACTTCAAATGTAAACTATTAGGCACATGCTTAGCATTCATCAAAAAGATACATAATGGCATCTTGGTTGATTTTAGTCAAGTCTATTCCTTAATTAGGTTCCCAGTTTGTATTTTAGTCATTGTGCAGTAACCTTAACAACTGGATTTAACTCAAAGAAGAAAATGCAACATTGCATTAATTACACAAGTCATTACACAAAGACAGAACGCCTGTGAAATAATTGGCAACCACTCTGCAATATTACTACACACAATGATTTCAATATTTTCTTTGTTTCTTTATCATTAGTTTTTGACTCATTCATCTGATATTGTTCACTTCTCTGTTGTTTTGGAGTCATGTTTTGAAAATTTAAAATCATTTGGAAAAAGAAAGGTACTTACATTTTATTGTGGTTAAGAAAATAAGCAAATGGTTTACAGGGATTTCAGAAACAAACCTTTCTTCTTACATGTTGTGCTGTGTCTCAATATCTGCTCAATACAACTATTATGACTATAACTTTTAAAAGATGAAATATCATTTTCTTGGTGTTTTACTGTCCATTAATTGATGTGCCTCTGCTCAAGCACAGGTGGTTACTTTGCATCCTTAAAACAGAATGAGAGCAAACTAATACATCCATAGAATACTATGGAGGGTACATACTTCTGAATTAACAAATGTTGTGACTAGTCCTTGAAGGGTAATGTTCCTTCACTGGGACTGTCATCAAATGCAGGGGAGCACTCATGCATCAGTCAGCATTCCAGTCCAAGGACTGGCATCAACCTTCCAGAAGCAGAGTGTTAAATAATTGTTGTTTGAAGATAAATCAATATTTGCCATGGGTGTATTCCTGAAGGTCACAATATGATCAACATGAATGCCTTTGATATGATTTTGCAGGACTGTCCATGATTATTTTCGCTGGCTAATGTGAAGATTATTTCATTGCCGCAGAGAATGTTTTTTAAGGACTGAGTAACAGATGTTTCAATATTTTGTGCCACATAATGGTATAAAATAATGACACTTCCAATTTAGTGCATGGTGAACCATCGAGTTTGATCATGGAGTTAAGTAAAGAGCGCAGTAAGGCTTTAATGTGCAAGTAGAGAGAGAGAGAGAGAGAGAGAGAGAGAGAGAGAGAGAAAACAAAATAGTCAGAGAGGTTTCCTCAATTCGTTACGGTTCCACATTCTGCAGGCAGATTCCAGAGACTGCAATCCATTTGGCTTCCAGGTGAGGCGGGGTGAATTGGTTCCTCTTGGCTATTCACCCATCCTTTTGTTTGGTCACAACAAGGTTACTCATAAAAGAATCCCTTCCTTTGTGGCTACCTTCCTCCTAGACTCAAATTAACTTACGTTTTCAAAAGAGCCAATTTAACCAGGCTTTCTTGAATTAACAAAATGTCAGCTTTTTTTAAAAATTACTAAATGTGTGAAGAAATAATGCTATTACATGTACACACAGATGAGAAATAAAAGGTGTGTCCAAAATGATGACAGCTAATTTAAAAAATCAATTTGCAAAGAGCAGGTAGATGAACCTTTTGCACATTCCAATGGATGTTATTGGCATCATTGACTTTTGTAGTTGAACAGTCAGTTTTGAGATTCTTGGGTTTGTAGATTGATTGAAGTTCTTTTGTCCTTAATTCCTTTCAACAGTGGCTGACTGGTAACAGTCAGAGAGAGAGAAAGACACAGTATTTTCCATTTTCTTTACCTGCTTTGTGGGGATGTTTAAATTGTTGTTCTCAGAACTGAGATCCTCATACACTAGGATGTCAAGCCATGAACACATACAGATGAGGACTGAAACTTGCTTGGAACACTTGTCCCAGTGTATTTTTGAAAGGGGAGAATACAAATAAACCTCTTGCCCAGGCTGCTGTCTTTTTGCTTAATCATCATATTCAAAGTCTAATACATTCCCTGGAGATTATGATTTAGAGTCTGTTGTGCATTTTTCCCTTTTAAGCTTCTTTGGTATCTTGTCAGGTGTGACATTCAAAGTATCTTTCTCAGGCAGCATCTGAATTTATATCGACAGTCAATTTGTGACTCTATGTCTCTTTTTTAAAAACAAAACGTGTTGTAATTCAAATTCAATATATTCATTACTGATCTGAGGTTATGAATTTGGTCATGACCCTTCCCACAGCCCTCCCACCAACACCCCCCGACATACACACACACAAAGATAAAACAGATTTGCTCATGTTCATATTCATTCTTCTATCCTTGGTCAGTTCAAATTGAGCATCTCGAGGGTCTGGGTATCTGCAATCATGTTTAATTTCCTAGCAATGTGAGGGTGACTTCTAAGTGTTACAGTTGAAGGAACATGAACCAATAGAATAACCTGCTGTTCTGGATCTTAAGCTTTTCCAAAAGTTGTGTTCAGTGCAGACTGTGGTTTTTCTACCTAATTGGATGCAAATCTCACAGTGTTTGTAAACCAAAAATAAACTGAGAATTTCCTTCTGTATCATCTCTGATGTTGTTTTGTTTTTCAGGAGATGCGCCCAATTGCTCTTTCTACTCTGGACTCATCCTCCTAACGGACAGAAAGTCCCTACCCAAATGTTAGGTGCTGAATGGCAATTTTGAATTTTTGGATAATGTTTGGAGCTGCAAGCACTAGTTAGCTTGTTAAAACGCAGTTTGATATTTCAGTGTCCGCACTAACTTTGCTTCTTTCTGTAGTAGACTGGTCAATGACACAGGTACTTGGATGAACTTTTCTTGTTCCAGTTACTGCTGCTGGGCTTTACCAATTGGTGCTCAGCAAGTAGCTCCCGGATCTCCTCCCGAACCTGGATCAGCATTTCTGGGCCTAGTCGATAAAGATTTTGCCTTAGAGGAGTAGCTTCTCCCACACCAGATGGATGGTGCAAGGTTATCTCTCCATTAGCCCTTAAATGCAATTAGCAGCCTTCTCACGACTGCTGGCTGTTCTGCACCCAGATGAGCCACTAGGAGTCTAAGTTTCAAGTACGTCTGCATTGGTTAGCGAGATAGTAAAGGATTCAATTTGGGCCTCCCTCAATTCATTCCCACTAATATGTTTGCCTGCTAGGATGGTGACAATGGGACAGCCTATCAACTGGTTGTCCCCTTCCATTATCGATTTATCATTGTGGCATGACATAGCCTTTTCTTTTCATCACAGACCAAGAGTCCTATCCAGATAATTTACTTCCCTGAGTTGTTTCATTAATCCATAAAAGTCACTGAAACATTGCCTTGAAATGTTCACCTGATATTAGTCGGAGCACTGCTGGAGTCAGTGTGAATCGAAGGAATCTCTCCATTGGTTGGAATCACACCTGACACATAGGAAGATGCTTGTCATTGTTGGAGGTTAGTCATCTCAGTTCCAGGATATCTCTGCATGGCTTCCTCAGGTTACTGTCCTAGGCCCAACCATCTTCAGCTGCTTCATCAAAGGCCTTCCCACCATCATTAGGTCAGAGGTGGAGATATTTGCTGATGATTGTGCGACATTCAGCACCATTTGCAATTCCTCAGATACTGAAGCAGTCCATGTTCAAATGCAACAAGATCTGGACAACATTTAGGTTTGGGCAGACGAGTGGCAAGTAACAGTAGCACTACTCAGATGCCAGGCAATGACTATTTCTATGATCTAAGGACCACACCTTGACATTCAATGGCTTTACCATCACTGAACTCCCCACTATCAACATCCTGGGGGTTATTGCTGACCAAAATCTCAACTGGACTCACTTTGCAACGTAAATACAGTGGCTACAAAAGCGGGTCGGAATACTGCAGGAGCTAACTCACCTCCTAACAACCCACTCACCTTTACAAAGCAGAAGTCAAGAGTGCGACGTAACCTTGCTTGAATGAGAGCCCAAAAGTTTGGTTTGAGATGTAATACCTCAAACAAATAAGCTCCCAGATGAGGACGTGAGAATGATCTTCCCTTGGTTATTCACTCACCCCCTTGGATGGTCACAACAGGTTAATTTTAAAAGGATGCATTCCCTGGTGGATACCTTTTTCCCACAGCCAGGATGAACTTATATTTTAAAAAGGAACCACTTTAAACAGGCTTTCTTGAATTAACAAAAGGAGTAAGTTAATTAATTACTAAACCTGAGAGAAAATAGTAAGTTCAAGCATGGACAAAGGCAGTTTGCAGTGCACTCTCTGCCTTTGAAGCTTTTCTGACCTTGTCATCAGGTGACATTTCAGAGGTTGTCTCAACAGGCAACCACTGAATTTATGTCTGAAGTCAATTTCTCAACTTTTAAGAGAAAAACATAATTGAAATTTAATGTGTCAATATAGCTGTGTACATATAAGCATCAGAATTAGAAGCAGGAATCTGGTCCTTCATCCATTAATGTCATGTCTAAACTTATTCTAGCCACATTCCTGTCCACCTTGGATAATCTTTCATCCTTTACTAATCAAGAATCTATCTATGTTTGCTTTAAAAATATTCAAAGATTCTGTCTTCACTGCTTTTTGAGGAAGAGACTCAACCCTCAGTGGAATGAATTTCCTTATTTTTGTCTTAAATGCGCAACCGTTATATTTTTTGAAAGAATGACATCCTTATTCTAGACTCTCCACCAGAAGCAACATTCTTCCCACATCCACAGTATTAAGTTCCCTCAAGACATTGTATGTTTCAATCAAGTCGCCTTTTACTCTTCCAAACTCCAAGAGGTTCAATCCCAGCCTGTCCAGGCTTTTTCTGAAGACAGCCTGCCCATTCCAGGGATTCTGTTATATTTCAGGTATTAACCGAGTATTGTTTTGCCAAGAAATGATGGGGAGGAATAATAAATTCAAAACATCAGTTAAAAAGGCACTTTTAAAAAGGCACTTTCTCATCACACTTCACATTTCTTTTCCAAAATCCATCCAGAGATCCAGAATAGTTAATTCAGTTGTTCCAACAAAATTTTCTTGATTCAATTAATTTTGTTTCCGCCACTCCCTTTGCTCACTAACACTGTACATTAATTAGTGTACAACTGCAATCAGCATTCAAGTTAGAGCAGGGTCTTGTAACACTGGCATTGTCTCTAAATCTCGGCTAGAAAAACTGGGTTCAAGTTCCATCTGCTCCAGGGGTATGTCCAAAAAGATTGAACAAAATAATACTTTCAGTCTTATCATTCAATACATCTTCTTGTGAACAATGGTTTAGTTTTAGCGTCTGAGTCTTCTAGTGAAAAATTAATTGCTTTGCATATTTAAACTGTATCAATCATAAGGTTAATCTACCCTTTTAGTTATTACCTGTACAATCTGACGTGCAAAGATTTTTATCACAACGCTTTGACAACAGAAGATTAGCAAAATCAGTGATGTCTGAATAATCAGGTGCTATCCCTTCATCTTCCAAGGTGAAATGGATGACCTTCAGAGCTGTTCCTGAATAATGATTATCAGCTGGAGACTCAGATTTCTGTTAAACCCTTTATCATTCAGTGGAATTGCACACTGATTAAACTATGTCTTTTTTTTTGTCTTGTTAGAGTCTGAATGGTGAGTTGCAGGAAAATTGCCAGTAGAAAATATTTCTTACTAAATTTCCATTTAAAATATGTGGAATTATCATGAAAAAAACTGCTATTTCAAACACAGTATGATTTGCATTGTTTGTTTTTATTTTAAGTTAGAATTCAAGAGTCAACATATCTGAATGTATTACTAGATTGTTATTCCAGCCAATGCTATATAGTTTGAAATTTCCCTGCTTAGTCTTGTTCATTGTGTAACACAAGTTCAATTGTTCTGCACTTGACTGGGTTTGGTCTCAAGGCAACTCTCACCTTCAGAATTTGTAGTATGCAAAATTGACCTAATCATCTTGCAAACATGAAATTAAAAGATAGAGAACTACTTTAGATCCAGTGACATGAGACAAAACCATATCCAACGTTCTCCTATATATCTTATAAAAGTACTCAAAATACAAATATTCAATTTATCTTTATTTACTTCTGAGTTTTAAACATTTTGTTGGCTTTACTTACCTTCACGCATAGCCAGAAATTACTAATGCGGGAAGGCATTGTGGACTTTAAGTCTATATCTTTGCGAATTCTTTCTTTCCTTCACTTTTGCAAAGATATCTTTCTCACCCTGTAATTCAATTTGGCAATGTGATCATTTACAGAATTGTGGCAGCAAAGTCTTAACCATAGCACTAACACTTTGCAAACTTTAGTTTATTGATTCAGCAACCCACTGTTTTCAAAGGGACATAATGAATATGAATCTTTGAATTAAATTAGCAGCCAGCTACAAGATCTGAACAAAATACAATAACAAATTGTTCACATTCAATACTCATACTCTAACCATTTTGAGACTTGGCTAACCACAGAGGAGACTTCTGCTACCGCAGTTAGGTCTGTCATTTACATCTGTCTTGGTTTGTCCAAGCCCCGTAGTGTTGGTTTGGCTGATACAACTTATCTACTCTGCTTTACCAGTCATCTAAATGTCGGGATGATAAAGTGATTCAAACTCTTTATTCACGCTATATATACGCTCATTATTATGGTCTTAGCTAGAGCTATTTCTCTAATTCCAGAGTGCTGCTTTCATTCATTTCCAATTTTTAATCTGAATTGATTTCTTTACATATAAAACATAACCTTGCTGAACCAGATATGCTTGATAATCACTTATAAGACCTTGTGTTATAAGTTGCAAGAGCACAGCATTATCTGTGGAAAATGTATTTCACAGCAGGCCAACAGATTGTTTAAATAATGGCAATATGAGTTATAACAGTACACTCCCATCCTGCCCCAACTACTTTATCCTTTCTATTCTAAATACCATTATTTTCTTTTCATCCTCCAAAGTGCTCTGAAAATTTCTCTATAACTGAGGAGTCTTACAGAGGTTTATGTTGTTAACGTTTTCACGGCTTAGGAATGTACCTCACCCTCATACTGTAAGACTCTCATCATGGCATTCAATCTTGTTTTAAGTGATCCCTGTGTTCTTATGAGAGATGAAATACACAGAAATATAACAAGGACATTAAAATGTCAGAATTAATAAACACTCAGTCTTTGACCCAAAGCTTCTTCTCCATTACAATAACTTTAACATAGTGGATTTAATTACATTTAAATAAACCCAATGCTCCTGTGACAAAACACTTTTGATAGTAATTACACACATGATAGCTGGTAATCAATAAACAGCTAATAATTAATAACATCTGCAAGCTTGGCTGAAACCCTACACACTGAAGTGTTTGAGCCAATAGGTCAATCCTTCGTAATCCATACAATGCAATTCAAATTTCAAGCTTACTGTAAAATGAATACAAAAGAATGAGCACAGGGAGTAAGGGATAGTTTGAAAACAAGATTAGCTTTCTGAAAACAATATTTCAATTGACGTTTTCTATCAAGAAAGAAATATGATGTAATGAAAGTAAACTATAAATGAAGACAATTCTAACTTTGTAAATCTCTGCTAAAATTTGCTTATGGTCCCTCCACAAAGACCTATAGTGCACCCCAAGCTGAGCTAGCTGTTTGAGAATGACACCTTCTAGATTTAAACACACCGCATAACAGGAATATTGACAAGCAAAGTTGATTTGTTTTGCTTTCAACTGCTTCATCAAGCACATGAATTGGACATGTATTGAAAGCAACCTGTTACAAATTCACTTTGACTCCTACCTGAAGTCTATGCTGTAGTTTTGGCTCATATATGACAGTAATACCATCAAAAACCAAAATGAATTAACAGAACCAATGCAAAAAAAAACTTCAGGGGATTTTAGATGTAAATATGTTACACCCAACAGCATTTGTACTTGTAGGACTGAATTTTACATTCATGTGTCCAAGGGTTCAAAGCAGGCTTGCCTCAGATCACATGACTCAGTCCACAGCTCTGTAATGGTCATTCAGCCTTGTAATTGGCTGGAGCAAGGACATCGGACTCCTTTGAAGAGGAAATCCTGCCTCTGAGAGTTGCTGTCCAATCAAATCTCCAGGAGCCCTTGGAGTAGTTATTATTGGTGATGTATCTTCCAAAATACGGTGGAGCTAATATAAACTTTTATTTTTTTTCTTCTTAACTATGAATATTTTTGTTGAAAGGTGGTCTGTTTCTTTGAAAAAAAAAACACTGACAGGCTGTTTAATCCCCACATAGTAATCCTGTAATAAATCCTGACATCAACAGCCAGTTTCAATGGTTCTCTTAATTTGGTTTGGCTATGACCAGTGCAGTTAATGGCACAATTCTCAAGTTGACAAAGGCAATGTCTGTTCAAGTTTTTTGTCTTTCTTCAGTAAATATGTAAAAAAGAGTGTCGCAACGGTGCTGATGTTTTGACAATTTTATAATACATCCATGATTGCAATACATCCACAACCACCTGATGAAGGAGCATCGTTCTGAAAGCTAGTGCTTCCAAATAAACCTGTTGGACTATAACCTGATGTTGTGTGATTTTTTACATAACACGTCCATTCATGTTAACATAATGCCGCATTGTCCTTGGCCTAGGAAAATCCATAATCCTTACATTTACATCTCTAGATGATACTTGGCCTTGTCTCACAATGTGGCCCAAATTAGTCACCTTGGTAAATTCACTTTTGGCAAGTTTTATAACCAGATCAGCTTTATTCAGCCAATCAAGAAGTTCAATCAAGTCATGCATGCATTCTTCTTTGGTTTGGCTAACAAAAACCAAATCATTGACGTGAACCACACAAATAAATATTGGTTAATGTTGGAATGTGGTAGTGCATTTTCCATTCTAAACGGCATGATTTTGCCTTGATAAAATTCATCTGGTGTTGAAAAAGCTGATTTCTTTTTGTCTCTTTAAGTTCTCGGAAATTGCTAATGTCCTTTTGACAAGTAACGGATCATGCACATCCAATCAACAATGCAGTCCTCTCATTTTGGAATGGGATATTTTGCTTTTGTTACCACATTGACTTTGCGATAATCAGTGGTGAATATTTATGTTCAGTTTTAACTATCTCTAGTTCTATAAAGTCATAGAGTCATACAGCATGGAAACAGACCCTTCAGTCCAACCAGTTCATGCCGAACATAATCCCAAACTAAACCAGCCCTACCTGCCTGCTCCTGGCTCATATCCCTCCAAATCTTTCCTATTCGTGTACATATGCAAATGTCTTTTAAACATTGTAATATCCACCACTTCCTCAGGAAGTCCATCCACATGCAAACCACGCTCCATGTAAAAGATTTGCCTCTCATGTCTTTTTAAAATCTCTTTCCTCTCATCTTAAAAATATGCTGCTTAATCTTGAAATCCCCCATCCTATGGAAAAGACAACTACCATGAACTCTATCTATACCTTTCATTATTTTATAAACTTCTCTCAGGTCACCTCTCAATCTCCTACATTCCAGTGACACAGTCCCAATCTATCCAACCTTTCTTTAGAACCCAAACCTACCACACCCAGCAACATCCTGGTAAATCTCTTATGAAGAATCTCCAGCTTAATAACATCCTTCCTATAATTGGGCAACCAGAACTTGGCACAGTATTCCAGAAGCGGTCTCACCAATGTCCTGTACAACCTCAACATGTTTTCCCAACTCCTATATTCAAAGGAATGAGCAATTAACGCATGCAGGCCAAATGCTTTTTTAATCACCCTGTCTATATGAGACACAAGCTTCAAAGAATTCTATACCTTCCCCCAAGGTCCCTTTGTTCTCCAACACTACCCACGGCCCTACCATTAGGTTAGATTAGATTAGATTTTCTACAGTGTGGAAACAGGCCCTTCGGCCCAACCAATCCACACAGACCCTCTGAAGAGAAACCCACCCAGACCCATTTCCCTCTGACTAATGCACCTAACAACTATGCATGGCCAATTTAGCATGGCCAATTCACCTGACCTGCACATCTTTGGACTATGGGAGGAAACCCACGCAAACACGGGGAGAACGTGCAAACTCCATACAGACAGTCATCCAAGGCTAAAATCAAACCTGGGACCCTGGTGCTGTGGGGCAGCAGTGTTAACCACTGAGCCACCATGCCACCCTAGCCATGTTTGTTGTACCAAAATGCAATGCCTCATATTTATGCAGATTGAGCTCCATCTGCCATTTTTTCTACCCATTGACCCATTGATCAAGATCCCTTTGTAATCTTAGAAAACTTTCTTCACTGTCTACTATGCCACCAATTTTGATATTATCTGCAAGCTTACAAACCATGCCTCCTATATTCTCATTCAAATCATTTTTACAAAAGACAAACAAAAGAGGACCCAGACCCGATCCCTGCGGAAAACTGCTGATGACAGGCATCCAGTCCAAAAAGCAACCATCCACCACCACTGTCTGACTCCTAAGCCAATCATGTATCCACTTGGCAAGCTCAATCTGCATCCCATGTCACCTAACTTTACTAATCAGTCCACCATGCGGAAACTTGTCAAAGGCTTTACTAAAATCCAAATAAATAACATCTACTGCTTTGCCCTCATCAATCTTTTTGGTAACTTCCTCAAAAAACTCAATTAAGTTTGTGAGACACAATTTTCCTCTCTCAAAACCATGCTGACTATCCCTAATCAAGTTATATTCATAAATCCTATCGTTTACAATCACCTCCAATAATTTACCCACAACCGAAGCCAGACTCAGAGGGATATAATTCCCAGGTTTCTCCTTACAACCTTTTCTTAAACAACATACCATCACTCCAATCATCATTCACCTCATCTGCAGCTATAGATGATGCAAATACTTCTGCAAGGGGTCTTGCAATTTCATCACTTATTTCCCACAATGTTCTTGGATATATTAGAATAGGCCCCATAGATTTCTCCACCGTTGTTTTTCTCTGAGACCTTCTGAACTTCCTCTTCTATAATGTGAATTGTTTTTAAAACATCCAAGTTTATTTCTCCGCATTCTCTAGACTCCATTTCTTTCTCCACAGTAAAAGCTGACCCAAAGTAATAATTTAGTATATCTCCCATCTCCTGGGGTTCATCAAAAAGACAACCTCCTTGATTGTCCCATTGATCAAGATCTCTTTGTAATCTTAGAAAACTTTCTAAGTTTATGAGAAGATTTGTAGCTCAGGTGCTCGTTGTTGTGGTTCTGTTCGCCGAGCTGGGAATTTGTGTTGCAGTCATTTCGTCCCCTCTCTAGGTGACATCCTCAGTGCTTGGGAGCCTCCTGTGAAGCGCTTCTTTGATCTTTCCTCCGGCTTGTAGTGGTTTAAATCTGCTGCTTCCGGTTGTCCGTTCCAGCTGTCCGTTGCAGTGGTCGGTATATTGGGTCCAGGTCGATGTGCTTATTGATTGAATCTGTGGGTGAGTGCCATGCCTCTCGGAATTCCCTGGCTGTTCTCTGTTTGGCTTTCTCTAGTTACCCTCTTGCTCTTAAAGTATCTATAGAATCTCTTTGGATTATCTTTAACATTATCTGTCAATGCTATTTCATATCCTCTCTTTGCGTTCCTAATTTCTTTCTTAAGAATGCCCCTACACTCTTTATATTGATGAAAAGATTCAATTGAACCAAGTTGTCTATATCTAGAATAAGATTCTCTTTTATTCTTGACTAGAACTTCAATATCTTTTTTCATCCATTGTTCCTTAACCTTAACAGCCTTACCTTTCACTCTAACAGGAACATAATGCCTCTAAACTCTTATCATCACCCTCCAGAAAATACTCTTACCTGGAAGCAGTCTACTCCAATCAACTTTTGAATGTTCTTGACTCATACCATTAAAATTTACCTTACTCTAATTAAAAACTTTAACTTTCATGGAAGGCTTATCCTTTTCCATAACCATTTTGAAACTGTTAGAATTATGATCGCTAGACCCAAAGTGCTCCCCTACTTTTACTTTCATCACCTGCCCTGCCTTATGATCCAAAATAAGATCTAGCTTTGCTCCTTCTCTAGTAGGAGCATCCACACATTGATAAAGAAACTTTACTTGAACACATTTGACAAATTCTTCCCCATCAAAAACCTTAACACAATTATAGCCCCAGTCAATATTTGGAAAATTAAAATCCTCCATTATTACAACCTTATTATTCTTACATGTATTTGAGATCTCCCTAATATTTATTTCTCAATTTCCTCTTTCCATTGGGGGGTCTATAGTACAATATCATTGCCCATCACAAAATTAATCTCTTTCCTCAATTGAACTAATCTCTCTGGATTGAATCTGTTAGGATCTTGTTTTGTAGTTTATAAAGCCCCACAGTAGCATCATGAACAACTAAAAACTGTGTTCTTAGCCTAATTACAAAAATTAATTTATGATTCCAAATTAACCTTTATAAGTCACTTCAATGGTTTTCTGGAATAAACATTATGTAATTTAACCTTTTAAGCACCTCTGCATTTTCCAATCTGATTGTTAAGGGTTAACTTTTGAATTTTCAATTTTTGAGTGGTTCTCTGGATTGTTCTGATATTTTTAATCCACCCCCTGCTCTTTTAAAACCTTAAATACACTGACATTGATGGGTGGTAGCAGGGCTGTCTGACTGACGACAGTACCCCTTGATGTGACAAGTGTCTACTCTCCTCAGACTTTCAAACATGGCCATTTCGTTGAAGCACATTCAGTGCATTTGCTGTGTAAACGGCTGACACATGCTATATCTGCAATATCGATGGAACATGGTGTTGATCAGTAACATGGTGGTATTCAGTAACATGTCTACCCCTTGACTGATCACTGTTGAATACCATGACAAGCTGCCTGACCCTATGTCTAAGATAAGACAAGAGAGAAGCATTGTGAGCCTACAAGTTTTGAATGAAGCGGCAAAGCACAAAAGAGCAAGGCAAGACATAGATTCTGTGAGCACCCACACCAGTGCAAATTGAGCGAATGTTAAGAGAGTAAAGAACCCTGAGATGGATACTGCGCAGAGGCACAATATGGTTCCTCATCTCTACACAAAAGCTGGCTTTTCAGAAACGTTACAGTGAAAGGTGTTGGTGAGCTCCATTACACAGTATTGAATGGAAGCTGGAATGCTTCAATACGTGAGACCGTCATGATGATGTGTTGCCACTGGCATATGTCTGATGCCAACCTCAGTAGATGGGAGTGTGCAGGTGGATAGCAAATGACTACATATAAGTTGAGAATGAATAATAGTGAGATATATATGCATGCAACAAGGCCTCTCAACATTCCCTCGTGGAAACCTTTGGTGGGAATCAGACATTTTTCTCAACTTTGGGATTCTCAATTTTCCAATCTTGCCACATTACCTCATTGATTCACCTTTGCCCACCGCACTCGGGATCTGGGAAATTACTAACTCCAATTTTACACCAGATCTACCCTGTAATCCAGCCCCTGGTGGGGTAACAAACTTCAGCTCATGCATAGAAGCAGGAGTAGACCATTCAGCCCTTGATCCTGTCCCACCATTCTAAATCATGGCTGATCATCTACCTCAGAATCACATGCCCATGCTATTGCCAAATCCTATTGTTACTAGTTATTAGAAATCAATCTCTGTCTTGAACTTACTGAATGAACTCACAGCACTCTGGGATACAAGAAGGATTGGCAATGTGCATAAACAGGGGTATCGCCTGGCTCCCATTCAAACCTATTAAGATTTTGAATAAGGCATCCAGTCCTGGTTCCACTGGGTTTATAGAGGAGGCTCAAACTTGTATTAGCACCCTTTCTAAGTTGATAATAGAAATCTGAAATCTACAGTCTTGATAGCAACAGGCTTTATTGAACGTAACTATTGACAGAGAATGGTAAGAGACCTTAAAAGCCCAGACTATAATTCCACATGATATGACATCATGATGACACTACTTGTTCATGAATTTTGTGACACTCACAAAGACTCAACTGTAAGAGTAGTAAAGACCAGTAACTGAAGAACAAATGCAAAGGAGAAGACTTCTGGATTCCAAAGTCCGCAGACTCTTGAAAAGGAAGGCAATGAATTGAATTCATCACTCTTCTTTCCATTTGCTTACTTTCTAACCTAGGAATGAGTCTGGTAGTGTAAAGAAGAATGAAGAGTTTTCCGAAGTCTATTCTGGAGATGAAGACATGAAGACTCCTACATTACTACTAGAGCAGGAATTTCTCTTTCCGTAGATAATGACAACTTAGAATCATAGAATCCCTACTGTGTGGAAACAGGCCCTTCGGCCCAACAAGTCCACAACAAACCTCTGAAGAGTAACCCACCCAGACCCATTTCTCTATCCTATTACTCTACATTTACCCCTGACTCATGCACCTACCCTACACATCCCTGAACACTATGGGCAATTTAGCACGGCCAATTCACCTAACCTGCACAACTAGGCCTCCTGAGAATGTGGGATTGCACCATTACCAACAGCAGAGTAAACTGTTAGAGCTGCATCAATAGGAACTTTTTATGTAATACTCTAATCTGTAGAACTACTTGAAAAGATCAGTATCATTTTGCAGGGATCTCTGTCATTCACAAAGGAGTGAAGATTCTTATTCTTTTTTCCCTGTTTTCATTTTTGAAAGGTTATATTTAAAAACTTAAATGCTCATTAACTTCAGCAAAATGATTTCTTCAGATAATTATTTGCGGTGATCTCAAAAATTTTGAACATTGCTGCAGCAGGATTTTTTTTAACCTCCATCAACCTCTTTCTCCGTTGTGGCTCTTGGGCGAGAACTTTAATTGCCTTTATGGAGGATCTTGGTAAATCTATAAACTTCTCATTTTCAGCTTGCGAGGCTTGATTTGCTGCTAATAGTTGAGTTTTTCGTTCAATGGTTTCACTGAAGTAGTTAGACTGTGCCAATTCTTGAGTTTTGATTTGTTCAAGCTCATTCTGATCTTCAGTTTTAAGTTTTGCCATGGTTCTCTGTACTTCCAGGAGTTTAATAGCTTGGTCTTGTAGGTTTTGGCTGCAAGATAGCATTTTAGTATTTCCATATTTGGTGATTCGTTTCTTTTGCCGCCTTTAGTTACTTTCCATGCAGATTAATAATTTCTGCACTTTGATACTACTGCATACAATTGGCTTCTACCAGTGCAGATGGGTATCACTCATCCTGTCTAAAGCCTCCGTGGTCTTTAATTTTTAAAGGTCTGAGATCTCTTTGCTGCATGACTGAAGATTTCTTTCTAATTCCATATTCTTAGATATCTCAGAGTCTGTGCTCACTTCCTTGATTGTAGAATGTTTTGAAATTCTCTTCCCTTCAGTTGTGATTAAATATGTGCAAAGACTTCTTGTTTCCCATTAGTAATCAGGACTTCTACTCTGGGAGGAGTTTCTTCATCTAACTGTGACTGCTGTTGCTCTATCTCCTTGCCAGATTCTGTGCAACCTATAGACAGCCTTACTTCTACTTTAAAGACTGATTCTCCTCAAAAGAGTCCACTAGATTTTCAAGAACAGTGTCATTTCACTCCAAAGAAATAGGAAGCTTCGAAGTGTTAGGCTCCAGTAAATTGATGGCTTGAATGATGAAACTAAAAACATCTTTGGTGAAGGAAATAGAATCTGTCACACAATATTCCAATGCTATGACTCTAGTTTCTTCAGTGTTCGTCAATCAAAGCAAGTTTAAAGCAACTATCCTTAATAATGAATCATCTGATTAAGAATCACATACAAGATCTCTGTAATCTGTCCTTTACTGCAGTGATGCATAGCACATGTCTGGCCCTCACTTCAAATCAAGTATCTTCCAAACCCTAAATTTGAATGGAAGATGATGTGAGGTTCCTCCATGGTATAGTTTTCAAAAGGAGTCATGCATTTGCTTACATTCATCCAATTCCAAACAAGTGACTCTTTCATTTATTTTAAACTCCTCATACCAGAACTCATTCTGTGAATCTGTATCACATGGAGTCAAATTCTTGCCTCAGCAGTTCACATCCACAGAAGAGGTTACCCAGCGTATCAGCATCCCCTAGTCCTCATGCAGACTGGTGCGGTTTGTGTTTAATTTTATGTGTTGTTGCTGCATCCATTCCATGATGTTTCCTTCCCTCATAACCTTCTATAAAATGGATTGATTTGGCTTTCCACTGATGAACTTCTTTTGTGATATGGGCTTTGCCTGTTTTCTTTGGTACTCTTATCATTGGTGTATTTTCTAAGTGCTTGTTTCTTCCCCATTTCACTAAGGAGCTTTTAACTCTGTAAGTTAAACAAATGTGAGATGTTGCATTTTGGTACGGTAAACCAGGACAGGATTTATACAGTTAATGGTAGGGCCCTGGGGAGTGTTGCCAAACAAAGAGACCTAGGGATGCAGGTGCATAGATCCTTGAAAGTAGAGTCACAGTTAGATAGGGTGGTGAAGGCATTTAGCACACTTGTCTTCATTGGTCATAACATTGAGCATGGCAGTTGGCATGTCATGTTGCAGCTGTCCTGGACGTTGATGAGGCAACTTTTGGAATACTGCATATTCTGATCATCCTTCTATAGAAAGGATGTTATTAAACTTGAGAGGGTACAGAAAAGATTTACAAGGATGTTGCTAGTTTCAGGGAGAGGTTGAATAGGCTAGGGCTGTTTCCTTGGAGCATGGAAGACTGAGAGATGACCTTATCGAGGTTTATGAGGGGTATGGATAGGGTGAATAGCCAAGATCTTCTTTGTCATGTAGCAAGTCCAAAACTAGAGGGCATAGGTTTAAGGTGAGAGGGGAAAGATTGAAAAAGGCTCAGAGGGACAACTTTTTCACAAGGGTGGTGTGTATATGGAACAAGCTGCCAGAGAAAATGGTGAAGGCTGGTACAACATTTATAGGACACCTGGATGAGTAAATGAATAGGAAGGGTTTCAAGGGATATGGGCCATATGCTGGCAAATGCAACCAGGTTAGATTGGATACCTGGTCAGCCTGCATGAGTTGGATTGAAGGGTCTGTGTCCGTGCTGTAAAACTCATTAAATTCTGCTCATTGTGACTTATTAATTTCTTCCTGTTACTTACCTTATACTCTGCTGTGGACCTTCTCTAGCTCAGTCTTCAAAACAGAACAGGCGTTCCTATCCTGTAGATCAGTGTCTAGATGAGTCCTAATGTCCATTGCTTGCCAGCTCCTACCACCGTTGAACTTCAGTTCAGGTTCTTCCTCCATCCCTGGGTTCAGAATGTTGGGTTGACTTGATGCTTTCTTCCTGTAACCTGGACCATTGAAGGCTTCATTTTAGCCTCTTACAAGCTTGCCTCTGGTACACTAGGTCTGACCTAATGTGAACAGAGAATATTTTATTTGTAGCTCTACAGATCCAGGCTACAGGTTAACATTATGTGATGGCACTATGACATTGCACATACTCAGTAAAATAAAATTCCCTTAACTTTACTCTGATCTTGTTTAGATAGATTTTTTCATGCCAGGCTCTGAAACCTCCCTTGGAAGCCCTTGTATCACAAATTAAGTCCTTTCTCACAAATTCTTGCTATGTGATTCAGAGGGATTTCCCATATTGGACTGTTCCCTCACCCCATCTTACTTGCACGCATTCTGTGGCACTATCTGGAGGAGGTGGACATCTCCATTGGAAGGCTCACTTACTAGAAGCATCTTCCGTTTCCCATTGGAGATTTGGCATGGCAAGCATAACAGGGCAGGGCTCAGGAATAAATATTTAAGTGGCTAATACTTTCTGATGCTTGAGGAAGCCATGTTTTACAAATGCTTCAGAGAGTTAAACAAAGTACCTTCTGAAAGGGCTACATGAAAGGGCTGCTCTTCAATTTATAACTGCACATCTGGAGAGAAGAGCCCAGATTGGAGGATCTTCTTTTATGATAGCTCCTGGGTTTGACCAAGGTGATGTTCATAGGGAGTGAAGATTCAAGGGGTTCCCTTGACTGTCTACCTCCCTTCCATAGTTATGTCTGTGCCCTGAAGATGCAGCACAAGTGTCCATTTGGGCCTTCCCATGACTGAGTGGGCAGAATAAGGAATGAAGGTTTTATTGATATCCAGAAGCAAATGTTATGTTTCCTTTAAATCTTTGTCACATTTAGTTTGTTGATTGTGTCCTTTTAAGGGAAGTACTCACTACCTTGTCATTTGATAGTAATACTATAAAAGAAGTTATAAAAGAAGTCAAAAGAGCAACTGCTTAACTGGGAACCTGAATCAACTAAAGCCAAATGGTGGAATCTAAATAGGTAAATTGACCTTTCTCCAGAGCTGCTGATATTTTTGCAAGTGAAATATTAAAGCTAGAATCAATAACTTTACAAAGGAGGCATACAAATAGAGAAAACTGGTGTTTTAAAAAAGTGGTTATAAAAAAACAGGGTCAGCATGCTTTAATTAGCATAATTTTGTCTATTTAAGGTTGAATATTGAGGAAGTAATGTGTGTCCAATTCTGGGGGTGGCAAGGCAGCAGTAATTGAGTGAGTTGGTCCCAATCTACAATTCACCCCCCTTTTCACCAACTCAGCAATTAACTTGGAGTGATAACTGGCAGATAGGAAGATAGTTATGGTTGTTGGAGATCAGTCATCTCAGCTCCAAGGCATCTCAGCAGGAGTTCCTCAGGGTAGTGCCCTTGGCCCAACTACCTTCAGCTACTTCATCAATAACCCTCCCTCCATCATAAGGTCTGAGGTAGGGATGTTTGCTTATAAATGCACAATATTCAGCACCATTCACAACTCCTCAGATACTGAAGCAGTCCATGTCCAAATGTAACAAGATCTGGACAATATTTAGGCTTGGAATGACTAGTAACAGGTAATACTTGCAACACACAAATGCCATGCAATGGTCATGTCCAATAAGAGACAATGTAACTACTGCCCTTGACATTCACTGGTGTTATCATTGCTGAATCACCCACTATCAACATCTTTGGGATTACTATTGACCAGAAACTCAACTGGACTCACCACACAAACACAGCAGCTATAAGAGCAGATCAGAGGCTTGGAATATTATAGCATGTAACTCACCTCCTGACTGCCCAAAGCTTGCCTATCATCCAGAAAAGTTGAAAAATGTGGTGCTGGAAAAACACAGCAGGCCAGGCAGCATCCGAGGAGCAGGAGAATCGACGTTTTGGGCATAAGTCCTTCTTCAGGAATCTTCAGGCTTATGTCCGAAACATCGATTCTCCTGCTCCTCGGATGCTGCCTGGCCTGCTGTGTTTTTCCAGCACCACATTTTTTAACTCTGGTACTCCAGCATCTGCAGTCCTCACTTTTTCCCTATCATCCAGAAAACACAAATTAGGAATGTGATGGAATACTCCCCATCTGTCTGAATGGTTGCAACTCCAACAACACTCAGAAAGCTTGATGCCATTCAAGACAAAGCAGCCTGCTTACTTGACATCTAATTCACAAGCATCCACATCCTGTCCCACTGACACTCAGTATCAGCTACTATTCACAAGATGCATTGCAGAAATTCACCAAAGATCCTTAGGCATCACCTTCCAAACCCATGATTGCTTCTATCTAGAAGGACAAGGGCAGCAGATACATAGGAACACCTCCACTTGCAAGTTTCCTTCCAAGCCACTCACCATCCTGACATGGAAATACTGTTCATTACTTTTCCTTCACTATTGCTGGGTCAAAATCCTGGAAACGCCTACGTAAGGGCATTGTGTGTCAACCCATATCATGTGGGCTACAGCAGTTCAAAAATACAGCTCCCTTTCTCAACGACAACTAGGGAAGGGCAACAGAAGCTGGTCAGCCAGTAATGTCCATGTCCCATGAATGAATAAAAATAAAATTTGCTGGGTGAGAAGATCCAGGACAGCTTCTAGACTTCCCATCAGTTAAGGCTTTTGTGATGAATTAATAATGATTTGAGGGTCTCTACTAACCACAAGGGAAAAGTGGCAGTGGAAACCAGTCTGGTGGGAAATGCATTTGTTTCAATTTGGAGTTAGCTGGGGCCATGGATAGGAGATGGTTGGGAAGGGGTGAGGGAGGGGGGCAGGGGGCGGTGATGTATTTCCTGATTACCACCCCTTATCCCTTGCCTCCAATCCCCTTGATGCTCTTTCCCCATAACTCTCCGCCCCCATGATACATCAATTAAAAACCTTCCTCCTCATTTTGCTAGCCTCTGATGGTTTCATAACTAAAAGCTCTTGTGGTGATCTCTGGGAACTAGAAGCTCCTGGACTTTGATTGGCCAACAGTCTCTGGCAGTGTGACATTTCAGTGCCAAGGCCCCTAATTGGATAAAAAGCTCACTGATCAATATTTTTATTCTCAATTTGATGCTTAATCAGTATACTTTCTCCCAGATGGGGAATGGGATTTAATGTCCCCAGCTCCCAGACTTCATGCACAAAACAATAAAAGTTTGCCAGTCGGCAACACTGACATGGAAGATTTACTGAAGTCAAGTGTGAGTGAAATGCATCATCAATAGCAGTGGGTAGAAATCCAGAGATGATTCTTTGGGATTGTCAATTTGTCTGTTTTTACAATGGCAGTCAATAATGATCCAACCATTCCTTCAGATAATGTAATGAGCATAGAGTGAAATATCAAACAGGAATAGATGAAATGTCAAAACACTAAAGAGAAATGACAACTATAGTAAGTCACTTACAATATTACTTACAATATTAGAGAGCACTTGTTAGAAAATGATTCTGTCAATGCTGCTGTACAGATTACTACTCATAAAGTACTAAACTGGTCCTGAAAATACACTGGAGATTAGTAGCCAAATGTGCCTTAATGATGCTTTATTGACCTTTGTTTTATTACTGCACAAATCAGGAGATACTGTAGATAGGGAAAAGTACTATTTAGTCTCTGTGCCGTTTTGTCTCATAGACGTTTAGAGATAGACAGCATAGAAACAGACCCTTCATTTCAACTCACCCATGCCGACCAGATATCCTATATAAATCTAGTCTCATTTGCCAGCATTTGGCTGACATCCCTCTAAACCCTGCCTCCCTCCCTCACCCCCCACCCCCATTTAAAGTCAAATCCTAGGATATGGGACTTTTTTATTTACCTTGGGGAAAATATTAAATATGAATTCAACACTGCTGGAGTTTGAATTAAGGTATCATTGATCCAAATATAATACATAGCCAAACAAACTACTCAATTTTACCACTTAAAAACAAAACAACTTAGCTGTGAAAATATTTGCCTTGTGTGAAGTTGTCAGCAGGAATCTATGATATGATATCCTGATTCAATGTAGTTTTACACCGGTGTCAAACATAAAACAATGTTTTGCACTCCAAAAATGCCCATACAGAGCTCTTGGATTAAAACAAGGGAGAACAGCAGGCCTGAAAAGTATTGGGAGTAGAGAAATGTTGTTCATTATTATACATTGTACTAAATATCAACTCCTTTCAAATAAAAAATCAACAATTTTGGATGGCACAGTGGCTCAGTGGTAGCACTCCTGTCTCACAGTACCAGGGACCTGGGTTTGATTTCAGCCTTGGGCAACTGTCTGTATGAAATTTGCATGTCTGTGTGGGTTTTTTCTGGTTTCCTCCCACAGGTCAAAGATATGCAGGTTAGATGAATTGGCAATGCTACAGTTTCCATAGTGTTCAGGGATGTGTAGGTTAGGTGCATTAATCAGGGGATATGGAGAGTAATAGAGTAGAGGAATGGGTCTGAATGGGTTACTGTTTGGAGGGTCAGTGTGGACTTGTCGGGCCAAAGGGCCTGTTTCCACATTTAGGAATTCTATGAATTTTAATTCAATAAACAATGAGATTTTAGAGTTATTAAGTTAGACTGAACAATAAAAAAATAAACATTGCTCCTCAATGTATGTAACATGCTTTGTTAAATATCGTACTGGATTTTCTGCTTCTTCTTACATATCTGAGCCTTTTCCTTTGTAACTGCTGTAGTACCAACTATCAGCTCAGGGAAAGAATAGTCTTAAGAACATGAAGAATTATGTTATCATTTTGATTCTTTTCAAAGTACTGTAAGGAAGGAGCAAATTTGTGTTCATTTTGTAGCATTATGATGCACCAGCATTACTGTGTAAATAAGTGAGTTTAATGGCACTCACTCCTGTTGACGAAGTAAGTGCAGCAAACTCTCAGTTGAAGAAAATGGAAATGGCTGTCAGTCACTTTATGAAAATGTCATTTCATTGTCTGGCTTAGTAGCAAAAAGCACTAAACAGTTTAAAATTCTTGCATTTGGATGGTACATTTAAACTAAATTAATTACAGAAAGTTACCATGCTGTTTTTCACAGGTCTAATAAGTCTGAAGTCTGAAATAATCTAAGAGTCATACAGCATGGAAACAAACAGCCCTTCAGTCCAACCAGTCCATGCTGACCATAATGCCAAATAACCTCTCTGCCATTGGAAATTAGGCTATATAACTGAGCCTCATTCCATCAGCTTTTGTTCTGAGAGATTTAAACATTATTTACTTTTTTAAATCAATTTTTTCTTTCCTTTCGTGTATCATGGCTCTACCTTGCAGGTTCTGGTCTAAACTTTACTCATTCCTGATGAAGAGCTTATGCTCGAAACGTTGACTCTCCTGCTCCTCAGATGCTGCCTAACTTTGTTTTTCTAGCACCACACTCTTAAACTTTACTCAGATCAATAATAATTCTGCAATCTTGTTAAGGGGATATAGAATTGCTTGCCCTTTTCACAAATTTTAACTGTTCTGAAGAGGATGCTGCACTCTTTCCATCTCTCAGTTAGTGCAACTTGCAGTGCAATGTCTCATGGAAATTAAATAGGCAAAGACAAGCCTAAAAAACAGTGGGTGCAGTCTGTTTACGTCTACAATAAATTCTGAACCAATATACTTTAACCTGTGGCATAAAAACCTATTAGCTTTCTTCAGTGTGAATTACTGCTTCTTCTTTGAATCAATGCTAACATGGGATCTGGGTGAATTTCTTAGTTTAAATGTAATATTTCTGTGACTGAAATAGATCTATTTCACTGTCAGAATTCAGTCTACATTCATATCAATAATATCAATGGGTGGAATTTGCCCATTTGTAGTTCAAGTCTATTGTTCAGTGGTATCCGTGGTGCACAGTCCACCACTGCTTAAAGCAAGTTTCCTCACGCATTCTTTTGCTTTTCACCTCATTCATTACACAACCAGACTCTGGTGGTCTTCTTGGGGAAACCTTCCACACCAAGAGAAAGAAATGCCTACTACTGCAGGGACTTTCCAGCTTTCATGCCGCTGGTGCAATATTTAAGGTCTAGCTGCTTGTCACTTGAGATTCTGCAAGTGAAAATTTGCCCCTGTCTGGCCATTCTGGCTGCAATGGAAGCAAACCTCATTTCCCGCTTCACAAACAACGGTGTGGAGATCTTGATAGTTCAGATCATGGAGAAGCTGGCAATCTTTTTTCTTGCAGAATACAAGAGGATGCCATGCCATCAGATCAAGCCAGTCTGCACCCAAATAGCATCCTATGTCAGTGCAGTGCCCCAAGTGAAACCAGATGCCCAGAAGAAGATTAAGGACCTGCTGTACTCCACAAGGCTAAGTGCCACCATCTTCTCTGTGCTACTTCACACTTGAATGGTCCACACTCACTCTAACTGTGCTAATGCACACACTTCTTACCAAGGATCACAAACTACAACATTCACCATTGTATACATCATGTCCATTTAAGGGATCTCACTCACCTCATCCTCCAAAACTATTAATCTCTCCTGACCTCAGCACTGTCAGTTCAGTAAATGGAAAACCTCACTATTTCTCCTGTTCCTACATCATGATTAATGGCTCTCCCATCCATTTTCATCATACTCAGTCCCTCCCTTTGTCTCATTACAGGAATAATTGGTGTACAACTGGGCCAAGAGGACCTAGACAAGTGGCCAGTGGCAAATATCAAGCTCCTGGCTTTGTATAAGGAGAAGATTCTCAAGTTGACCAGAGTATATGACTATTCACACAAGAACAAGGAGATCGCAATTATATCCAGTAAGTTTCAGTGTGGGATAATGTGTTGCACTGCCATTACCCCCATGTGAATGCATTTTCTGTATGTACAAATTTTTATCCATCTTAGAAAACTAATTTCCTATTCTCTTATGCAGGTTCTAACAGTACCCAGTAAACCTCCATTACAAGGTCAACTCCACTTTCATCTGAGAATTCAGTAGCTTCCTTTTTAGAGTATAGACCAGCAAGACTTTGATCTGCACCCTCCACCAGCTCAAAGTCTTGCTGGGTGCTTGATCTAGATTAGACTCGGCAGCATAATCTTGTGGACACATTTGTAGCACATCTCCACAGCTTCCTTACATAACCTTATGTAAATGTATGTAGCATAAACAAGATTTTCATAATATATTGTAGGAGCAGAATTCTGTCATTAAGCTATGATGATAACACCCCCATTCACCCCAAAAGAAAAGGCTCCCTTAAACATCACAGACCACATCTTTGCATATTTACAGTTCAATGTGTGACTGCAAAGCATTGTTTTCTGATGGTAGCTAGGAAATATGTTTGTGAGATGGAAAGCTTGTGTGACACTTATGAGTGCCTTTTTTCTGATTATGTTTGTTGATCAGGCATGACAAGGAGGCAATTAGAATGGACAATGCAATGGTCACAATTACTTGAGGCTATACTTCTTCATGAAAATTCTTAGAAAATGAATAGCCTGCTGACAAAAAGCAAATCAAAGCCAGATGGGTGGCACTACTGAATGAATGGAGACATGTTTACTGCAGTTGCGCGTAGTATGATGTGTACGTCCCTGCAAGCAAAGCGACCTAGCAAAAGCAAGGATGTTTTCCGCGTCCCTAAGCTTCAAAGCAAAGCATTGAAGAGCTGAGGTGATATGTGAGTCAGTTTGAGAACAAGCATGTTGATGGGATGAAATGTTTGGTTTGCTGATGTCGACTTGCATGGATAGAGGCTCAAGATGAATGGTCACCAAGGAACATATTGGAATGTTGTTGTGAAGAAACTTCCTCGTTTCTTCCTTGCAGCCCCAAGAAATCTTCTCTAGTCAGGTACATTACCATTGCATTAAAAACCATGATTAATTTTGCTTTCATCACGTTGTTTGACATCCATAAAAATATTCCCTTGTCTCACCTCTGGTCCTTTTGCCAATCTCCTCAAATTAATACCTTTTGATTCTCTCTCTCTAGATTCCTCATGATTTTGAATACTTCCAACACCGACATCTAAGGAGAACAGCCTAAGCTTCTCTGGTCTATATACATAATTGAAGCTTCTCATCATGAAAACTAGTCCATAAACCCATTCTGCACTTTCTCAAAAGCCTTTGCATTTTTTTCCTACAATGCAGTGCCCAGAATTGGGCATGATACTCCATTTGAGACCAAGTCAGTATTTTATAAACATTCTTAGAATCCCTACAATGTGGAAGCAGGCCATTCAGCCCATTGAGTCCACACCGACTCTCCAAAAAGCATCCTAACCACATGCAGAGGAAACCCATAGAGACTTGGGGAGAATTTGCAAATTCCACACAGACAATCAACCGAGTGTAGAATCAAACATAGATTCCTGGTGCTGTGAGGCAGCAGTGCTAACCACAGAGCCACCATATGATCCCATTTACAATGCCCAGGACCAGTTTACATTTAAATTATTGACTCAATACCCTATTTCCTTCAAGGATCTGTGCAAAAAAACCTTCAGGTTACTCTTTGCCTGCACCGTTGTTAGAACTGTGTTCTTTATTTTACATTGCGTCTCTTGTTTTCTCAGTTATTCTCTCATGGTATTTGGGCAAAGATTGTGTGTTTTGTGTCATTCATATCGAGACTTTGCTTTTATATTTAATCACGATTTGAAGCAACAGTTTCATTAGACAATTTGTATTGATAAGCTATAAAGAACCAATTTTCTATTCAGGTATAAATGTTTGATTTGTTCTCTACACTTTACAAAGCTGACTTCTGATGTAAAGATTTATATTTTGGCCAGAGCAAAAATGCTGCAACAATTTTAATATGTGGTTTTACTAATCTTAAATAATTAACCCTACATTGTACATGGGTGTGGCATAATCTTGCACAACTAATGACAGATAATTCTTTAAAAGATATTTAATCACAATAATGATTTTCTACCAACCTGAACAATTTTGGATTGGCAATATATTTCAACACATCCATTAACTCATCCACAGGGACTTTATTTGAAATTATTGTGTAATCAAGATAGTATTTTGTAGTCATCTCATGTAATATGGCCTCCTGATTAACATTTCTAATGCTACCCTTCAATTTGAGCAACATTGAGAGGCTTGGAGCTCTCAGTGGGCCCAGGAAGTAGTTGCAGAGGCCAGGGGTGATGGTTGCAAAGCTGGAGCCATTGTGCTGGGCCTTTCTTATTCTTTGGGGGGGGGGAGGGGAATGCAAATTTAGTTCATGAAATGGCTTAAAAGGCTAAAGAAAGCAGGAACTGTGTTGATGTCTGAATATTTGTCTTTCCAACAACACCAAACTTTACAGAATATCAACTTAGCAGAACACTGCAAGCAACTGTAAAGTAGGTGAAGATGAATTAAGTAGTGAACAAGAATAGAAAAGTGAAGGGAGATATTTTGGATGTAGGTTTGCTCACTGAACTGAAAGATTTATTTCATTACCTTACTAGACAACATCTTCAGTAGACCTCACACAAAGCAATGCTGAAAATGCCTGCTTTCTATTTATATGTTTGGGTTGGTGATGTCATTTCCTGTGATGATGTTATTTTCTGTGGTGAAGTTACTTCCTGTTCCTTTTTTCAGGGAGTGGTAGATGGAGTCCAACATGATGTGTTTGTTGATAGAGTTGGAATGCCATGCTTCTAGGAATTCTCGTGCATGTCTTTGTTTGGCTTGTCCCAGGATGGATGTGTTGTCCCAGTCAAAGTGGTGTCCTTCCTCATCTGTATGTGAGGATACTAGTGTGAGGGGTCATGTCTTTTTGTGGTTAGTTGGTGTTCATGTATCCTGGTGGCTAGTTTTCTGCCTCTTTGTGCAATGTAGTGTTTGTTATAGTCCTTGCATGGTATTTTTTAAATGATGTTAGTTTTGCTCATTGTCTATATCGGGTCTTTCAAGTTCATTAACTGTTGTTTTAGTGTGTTGGTGGGTTTGTGGGCTACCATGATGCCAACTGAGTAGTCTGGCAATTATTTCCAAGATGTCTTTGATGTAGGGGAGAGTGGCTAGGGTTTCTGGGCATGTTTGGTCTGTTTGTTTGGGTTTGTTGCTGAGAAATCAGGAGACTGTATTCATTGGGTACCCATTCTTTTTGAATACATGGTATAGGTGATTTTCCCTCTGCTCTGCGTAGTTCCTCTGTGCTGCAGTGTGTGTTGGTTCATTGAAATAATGTTCTGATGCAGTTTCATTTGTGGGTGTTAGGATGATTGCTTCTGTAATTCAATATTTGGTCTGTATGTGTTGTTTTTCTGTAGATGCTGGTTTGAAGTTCCCCATTGGCTGTTCACTGTACTGTGACATGTAGGGATGGCAGTTTGTTGTTGCTTTCCTCCTCTTTAGTGAATTTTATGCCAGTAAGGGTATTATTGGTTGTCTTGAAGGTTTCCTCTAACTTGTTTCGTTTAGTGATGACAAAGGTGTCATCCACGTAGCAGACCCAGAGTTTGGGTTGGATGGTTGGCAGAGCTGTTTGCTCAAGTCTCTGTCTTATTGCCTCTGCTAAGAACCCTATGATTGTTCCATTGGTTTATCTGTAGGTTTTGTTGTTGAAGGTGAAGTGGATGGTAAGGCATAGGTCCACTAGCTTGATGATATTCTCCTTGTTGATAAAGTTATTGGTGTTTGGTGTATGTGTCTTTGTGTCTTATAATAGTGTTGTCAGTATTTCCTTGGCCAGGTTAATGTTGATTGAAGTAAACAGGGCTGTTATATCAAAGGCAGCCATTATTTCATCCTCTTCTATCTTAGTGTCTTTGGTCTTCAGGAATTCTTGAGTGGAGTGGTGGAGTCTCCTACTAAGTGTTTTAGTCTTTGGTGTAGTTCTTTGGCCAATCTGTAAGTTGGTGTTCAAGGTAGGGAGACTATGGGTCTGAGGGGGGCTCCTGGTTTATGAATTTTGGGTAATCTGTAAAAGCGTAGTGTGTTGGATCTATCTGGTTTCATTTTTTCGGAAGTCGGTCTTGTTTATATCTCCAGATTTCTGAAGTTTTTTTGAGTAGGGCTGTGATTCAGTTCTCTAGTTGTGGGGTCAAGTCTATCACAACTTGTTGGTAAGTGTTGGTATCTGTAAGTAGTGCATTTGCTTTTTCAATGTAGTTTCTTCGATTTAGAATGACTGTCAAGCGTCCTTTGTCTGCAGGGAGAATAACAATGTTTTTATCTTTTTTTAGTCCTTCCAGTGCTTTTCTTTCTTGTGTATTGAGTGTGTTTCCTTCCTTTTTTCTGCTTAGTGTTGGTGCGACTACCTGTCTGATGAATTGTTGGGTTTCTTCTGTGAGTTGGTTGTCTTTTAGTGTTGTTTCTAATGCTGCTAAGAAATCTTTCTTGTCCGCATCCTGGCAGTTGTAATTTAATCTTCTTACTAAGATGGCTTTTTCAGTGCCTGTTAAGGGTTGGTCAGATACGTTTTTATCCATGCTACTGTGTTGTCAGTGTTGTTACTTTGTGTAAGTTTGTCTAGTTTTTCTGCAGGTCTAGTTTTTTTTTGCTTTCTTTTTGTTTGTCACTGTCTAATATCTATGGCTGGTTGTACTGTGTCTATCCATTCATGGTCTGTTGCATGACTGAGTAAAGATTTTTGATGCAACGTTTCCGGTTGTATTTACGGAGTCTGTTGGGTGCATCATTAATAATTTCTCTAAGCATTCTGCGGCCACTTTGCTCTGCTATTCTTATGGCTAGTGAGGTGTTAAGGGGAGGTTTGTATTGAAGACATTTAGGTAGTACCTGTTTGCTTCGGCATTCGTGCAGGAAGTTCAGCTGTTTGTGGGTGGCGCTCTGTCAGATGGCATTCGTATCCCATTTTTGGGCCATTTTTAGCGTATTGCGCCCATAAGTGTTAGTGAGGTTTGAGAAGATTTGTAGCTCAGGTTGAGGTTTTGGATGTAAATTTGCTGAGCTGAAAGGTTCATTTCCAGACATTTTCCAAAACAGAAAAGTGATGCTGTTAAGATTATCTACTTCAGTGATTTTGAAGCAAGGTTAAGTATGGGTGTAGATACTGTGAATAATGCTCTTGCCAATGTCCAAGTAGTTCCATGGAATCTTTTGCACCACCTAAGAGAGCAGACAAGAGCTCAGTTTTACCAAAAGACATAAAACCTTTGTCAATGCAGCACTTCCTTTCTAGGCATCAGCCTAGATTTTTAGACTCAAAGTGGGACATGATCAACAATCTTCTTCCTGCAAGGCAACAGTGCTACCAACAGAGCCACTGGTGAAGCACATAGAATAAATTATGGACTAGCATTCTGAAGTCTACATATCGAGGTAAAGGAAGCCTATGGAGTTTGATGAGATTCAAAGTGAGTAGCTAGTCTTTCAGTGAACATTGCAGTAACAAAGCGAATTACTGGAAGAGAGATTAGAGATACTGGAGGCACGGATGAGAATTCAGCTACTATGGTAGAGAGGTAGATGTAAAGACAATTGATGTTGTCAGATTATCACAAGACACCAGCTTGCAACACATTTTTGAAAATTTATTTTAAACAATGAGAATATATTAGGTTCTTAAGTAACTGTCGAAACCTTTGCTTATCCTCTTAAAACTGATAGTTGTACTTTATACTCATTGTCGAAGTAGTTCCACAGAATCCTTTGCACCACCTAAGAGAGCAGACAAGAGCTCAGTTTCACCAAAAGACACACAACCTTTGTCAATGCAGCACTTCCTTTCCATATTTGTAAAGTAACTTTAAACTATAAGCTAGTAAAACATCCTAATTCAATACACAAAAAATGATTATCAATCAAAAATTGATATAAAATCACATTAGAAAATATTGGTACAGATGACCATATTCTAGGTCAAAGAATCCTCCATCAATAAGGAGAAAGATGTAGAGACAAGGAAGGGCTTAGGAACTCAAGTCCAGATTTGAGGCAATTCAAAGCACATCAGTTAATAGGGGAGCAAAGAAAACTGGGGGAATTGGAGCAAATATAGGTCAATGCACTCAGGTGATGGATGAACTAGGCCTAGTATAGGTTAGAGTACAAGCAGCAGAGCTTTGGATAAGTTCAAGTTTACTGAAGATGCAAGGAGGACACAACTACCTTATAAAAGGAGCTAGACAGTTTTGGTGCTAAATACTTAGAAGTAAGAGTGTAATCAAATTCATCTACATTGTCAGCTTAGAAATATTGCAAGTATTAAATTGAATTATCTATAACAAAATAAAGTATTACGCTCAAAACTACCAAGAACAACTTCAACCACTAACATATTTTATCAACTGTAGTAGACAGAATAGGAAAACCACATGGCTACCTGGTGTTGGTGTGAAGATCAAATAAGCAGGAAGCTAATCAATTACACCAAACTTTCAGGTTTAAGCCATAATAGAGTATTTTAAATTGTCTAATAAACTGTGCCCCAAATTAAATTCACTGTTACAATGAAAATCTTTTAATCAAATGCCATTTCTATCATATTAAAGTGTATCAATACAGATGTCTGGTTTTCAACGTATTACATTCTTAATCAGCAGGTGACTTCACTGCTGCTATTACACTTTCTATTGCAAAAGTCCATCTCAGTTTGATTTATGATCTTACAACAGGTGCAATGTTCGGATCTCAAAATGGGTTTTCAAAATTGCAATTTTGTTGGAAAACCAGAAAAATGCAACAGATCATTTTTTGCTTTTATTTTCCCTTTTCTTGTCACAGCAGAGCTGGCTCAGTTGAATGCAGTATATGCAATTCTCATGTCAAGAGTCTATCCTTTGTCGCATCTTAGAAAATAAAGAGGTGACTGACCCCATATGTTTGGTGAGAACTGGGCAAATGGGCCGTTAATATCTTTCATGTTGTTTATTTGCCCTGGAAATAAACAGCTGAAAAAGTGTTCTGCAAGGAAACTCATCCAACACAGAAACATAGAATATAGGAGGATTAAGCTATTCAGCCCATTGACCCCATTCTGTCAATCAGCATAAACTTCAACATGACACTCCTTCTCTCTCTTCACATACCTTTCATTTCTTGAAAGCTATCAATCAATCCTTTAATATATTCAATGACTTGGCCTCCACAGTCTGTTGAGTTAGACCATTCCACATGTCTGCAAGTCACTAATGGAACATTTGAATGCCTGACACAATATTTGGCTGCAAAGGTAGTTCTGCAAGAATTCCTACAGAGTGGAAGCAGGCCTTTTGGCCCATTGAGTCCATGCCAAACCTCCAAAGAGCATCCCACCCAGACCCATCTGCTGACCTATCCATGTAACCCTGCATTTCCCATGGTTAGACCACCTAACAAGCAGATCCCTGGACACTAAATAGGCAAGTTAGCATGGCCAATCCACCAGACCTGCATATCTTTGGACTTTGGGAGGAAACCAGAGCATCTGGACGAAACCCACGCAGACACTGGAAGAATGTGCAAATTCCACACAGTCAGTTGCCCGAGGCTGGAATCAAACCTGGGTCCCTGGCAGTGTGAGGCAGCAGTGCTAACCACTGAGCCACCTTAATCAATAATATTTGTCATTAAGACTAGGGATAGCCTTATGGTATCCCAGCTGCTGTGGGACATTGGCATAAGCTATAGGTTTACCCATCCAGTGACATTATCTCTAGGCCACAACTATCCCCCTTGTGAGTGAGGTTTCCCTCTGTGGAGAAAGTGAGGTCTGCAGACGCTGGAGATCAAAGCTGAAACTTTATTGCTGGAACAGCACAGCAGGTCAGGCAGCATCTAGGGAACAGAAGATTCGACGTTTCGGGCACATGCCCTTCTTCAGGTTTCCCTCTGTGCCAATACACTGTACCATCCCCCGCTTTGCCATCTGCTTGCAAGGCAGTGCAGTAATGTTTCAGGTTACAACTGAGAATTACTGGCACTGCATGTGCTAATTCTAAGCCATGAGGTAATTGTAGGTTGTCAGGAAAACGATCTTCTTTGCATCTTTTTTGATTCTGACCTTGAGAATTCAAGTCTCTGTGATATTTGTCAGGTCTTCCTGTAATGGTTAGTGACATTACATAGCCAATCAAAGCATACTGGTCATTCATCTCCTTTGCATGTCATAGATGCAGAAATTCCATGAAGTGTTGTACATCTTGCCCTGTTTAAGCACCCTATGATGTGTCTGAGCTTATTTGCTATGATCTGTTCACAAAGCAAACCTTTCACCATACTTAGGTACATGTGACTATAATAAATCAAATCAAATCAAAATGGGAAGTAAAAATTCTTAAAGAAAAAAAATATAAGAATAGAGGAATTAAATGGAAATGATTGGTTGGTGACCATGATCACACCAGTAGAGTCATAGAGTTATACAGCACGGAAACAGACCCTTCAATCTAACTCATTTGTGCCAACCAGACATCCCACTCTGACCATGTCCCAGTTGCCAACATTTGGCCCAAATCCCTCTAAACCCTTACTATTCATTTACCTATCCAGGTGTCTTTTAAATGTTGTAATTGTACTAGCCTCCACCACTTCCACTGGTAGCTCATTCCATATATGCACCACCCTCTTGTGTGAAAATGTTACCCCTCTGGTCCTTTTCAAATCTTTCCCCTTTCACGTTAAGCCTATGTCCTCAAGTTTTGGACTCCCCCCACCCCAGGGAAAAGATCTTGGTTATTCACCCTATCCATGCCCCTCATGATTGTATAGACCTCTATAAGGTCACCCCTCAGTATCCAACACTCCAGGGGAAAAAAAGCCCAAGCCTATTCAGCTTCTCTCTACAGCTCAAACCCTGCATTCCTGGCAACATCCTTGTGAATGTTTTCTGCACTTTCTCAAGTTTAACAATATCCTTCCTATAGAAGGGCAGCCAAAATTGGACACAGTATTCTAAAAGTGGCTTCACCAATGTCCTGTTAAACCGCAACAAGATATCCCAACTCCCATAATTAATGTTATGACCAATGAAGGCATGCGTGCCAAATGCCTTCTTCACTACTCTGTCTACCGTGACTCCACCTTCAAGAAACTATGTACCTGAACCCCTAGATGTCTTTGTCTGGCCACACTCTCCAGGGCTCTAGTATTAACTGTTTAAGTCCTGCCCTGGTTTGCCTTACAAAACAAAGTGTCCATTTTGCATCTTGCCCAATTTTTCATTTCCATTGATCATTCACAATGCCAAAGACTAATTTCACCCAGTCAGATGTCACCATTAACAGTATTGTTGTGTATGATTAATTCTATCCTGCCTCTGAAAGTAGACATGTGTAGCCATCTGAAAAGAATGCATGAGGCATCAACCAATCACATGGTGATCCAACATCTGTATTTGAACATGAAGAATCATTATTTCAGTTACCAGGGGGTTGAGAATGGAGTAGTGTCAGCAATAGCCAATGGGAGAAAGGCGAGTTCTCCTTTTTGTTTATTTGTTTACCCTTTGATCCTTCATTGGCATGTGTGGCTTGAGTAATGTCTGCCTCATGATTTTGAATTCCCCAATCACTTTCCTCCACCCCCTCCCCCACCCCACCCCCCACTCTCTTTCTTTCTGTTTTCAAAACTTCTTAACACCAATCCCGAGACCAAGCTTTTGTTCACCCTTTCCAGGACATCCTTTTTTGGGTCGATACATTTTCTTCACAGGCCAGTGAACAGCAAGGTTATGTTTTGTTAAAAAAATTGCAATATAAAGGCAAATTGATGAAATTCCTGAAAGCCCCTGGTTAACTGAGGATTGCAGATGACTTTACATAGTTACTCATTCAATGCAGAAACATACAAAGCTCCCTCAGAAGGGCATCTTTATCAGTCTACATCTTCAGAATTGCTTGTAAATATGTCATTTCAAAAAAGTTTCAAGTATACTGCATTTAACTAAGCTGAGTAAATATTTGAACATTCACAGTCTCAATAAGATCATTAGTAGGCTTGTGATCAAATGTAAATAGAAGTGTATTAGGAAAACAGAGAAAGGTAAAGTAAGAGATTTGTATCTTGTGTAGCTGAAACAAAAAACCTATAGAAAATAGAAATCTGTTTGAGACCTATATATTGAGTTCAACTGTAGATTGTTCACTTTTAGGAAACTGTTTCAAAGGAAAGAGTGGTCAAATTCATACACAATCTAAAAATAAGCCAAAAGGACAATTATATGTGTGGATTGGTACTTGCTCCTCACAGGTCAGTGGTTGTGCAACTGTTCAGTTCTTTAAGAGTTCAGTCTGATAGCGCTTTCTAATTTGCCCTTGACAGTGTTGTTATTTGTTGATGTCAATCCTGATGATGGTAGCACAGTAAATAAGGCAACACTGCTTGTTCCAGAGATTTACCTAGAAAGCAGTTATGTTCGCCAGCAATTTCAGAGGCAACAGTGCCTCCAAGAGGCTCAGAAGGCTATTTAAGTCCCCACAAGCAAACCAAGCAATTTTGACCCTTCTGTGCAGACAGTGTCAGGGTGTTAATGTTCCCTAGGCCTCTAGGGATTATCCTTAGGCAGGCGAAGGTCCAGCAACCAGAAATAAAGCTTCAGATTGTGACTCGAGATTAGAACATGGAACATTCCTCATTCCTTTGCTATCTTTTCCATGCAATCTTCCCACTATGCAAATTGGTCCTCAGGCAACATTGCAGACCTATTTAGTTGAACAGATTCTGCAATATAAATATAGATTATATTTCACAAGACTCTCCTCTTAAATGATCTGATAAGAACAACAAATGAAAGTGTTCTAAGGTGGTTCAAGTCTGTTGGTCAGGATATAATGAAACATACCAGACCCAGTCTGCCTTTGTACTCTGGTCTGCATTAACTCAAAACTTGCGTCATATCACATCACAGTGGTTAAAGCTATTTAATATCTCTGGTTCACAACAGTTGTTGTAACACAATGAAGGCATTATCAAAACATTTCTGTACAATCAGAACCACTTTCCTTCACCAACGATACTGCATCAAAATCTGTACAGAATCATTATAGAGCAGGAAGATGACTTTGCCAAGCAGGAAGCTTCCGACAAAGTGAGGAAATGTTGCTCCAGCCCTTTACCTGATATTACTGAGGATATTGTACAGACTCCAGTCCTTTATAAAGAAGCCATTTATTAACAGTGTGTTTACACAGTGATGTTTGTGATTAGAGAACAAACATTGTGTTTGTTCAACATGCACTCACAAGGAATGAGTAAACTTCACTAAGAAGTCAACTTGATTTCACCAATCATTTATACAGAGAAAAGTTATTGTAATAACGACTAGAGGACCAAGTAGGACAGATTTTAATTTAAATCATTCTGAATGAGTAAAACTACATCTTGTATCTGTGGTATTTGGTGTGTCATGGGTTGCAGAAAACAGAAAACTATACAAACTTGCATTTACTTGGCGGCACGGTGGTACAGTGGGTAGCACTGCTGCCTCACAGCACAGAGACCCCAGGTTCAATTCCAGCCTCGGGTGACTGTCTGAGTGGAGTTTGCACATTCTCCCTGTGTCTGCGTGGGTTTCCTCCAAGTGCTCCGGTTTCCTCCCACAATCCAAAGATGTGTAGGTTAGGTGAATTGGTCATGCTAAATTGCCCATAGTTTGGGGTGAACATGGAAAATGGGTCTGGGTGGGTTACTCTTCAGAGTGTCGGTGTGGAATTGTTGGGCCGAAGGGCCTGTTTCTATACTGTAGGGTATTTAATCTACATAGTACCTTTCATGACTTTAGGATGTCCCAAACACTTTACAATTTCAAAGTGCTTTATTGGTTGTAATTAATGTTGTATAAGTCACAGCAGCCAATCTGCACATAGCAAGGACCCACTAGCAGAATGTCATAGAGTCATAGAGATGTACAACACAGAAACAGACCCTTCCATCCAACTTGTCCATGCCGACCATATAGCCCACCTCAATCTAGTCCCACCTATCAGCACCCGGCCCATATCCCTCCAAACCCTTCCTATTTGTATACCCATCCAAATACCTTTTAAATATTGCAATTGTACGAGCCTCCACCACATCCTCTGGCAACACATTCCACACACGCATGACCTTCTGCATGAAAACGTTGCCCCTTTAAGTCTCTTTTACATCTTTCCCCTCTCACTCTAAACCTATGCCCACTAGTTCTGGACTCCCCACTCCATGGAAAAAACCTTGTCTATTTACCCTACCCATGCCCCTCATGATTTTATAAACCTCTATAAGGTCACTTCTCAATGTCCAATGCTCCAGGCTATATTCCAAAAGTGGCCTAACTAATCTCCTGTACAGCCGCAACATGACCTCCTGTACTCAATACTCTCACCAATAAAGGAAAGCATTCCACCTTCTTCACTATCCTATCTAACTGCAACTCCACTTTCAAGGAGCTATGAACTTGCACTCCAAGGTCTCTTTGTTCATCAATACTCCCCAGGACCTTACCATTACGTGTATAAGTCCTACCAAAATTTGCTTTCCCAAAATGCAGTACCTTGCACTTATCTGAATTAAACTCCATCTGCCACTTCTCAGCCCATTGAGCCATCTGATCAAGGTTCCGTTGTAATCTGAGGTAACTTTCTTCGCTGTCCACTACACCACCAATTTTGGTGTCATCTGCAAATTTACGAACTATACCTCCTATGTTCATATCCAAATTATTTATATCAATGACAAAAAGTAGTGGACCCAGCACCGATCCTTGTGGCACTCCACTGGTCACAGGCCTCCAGTCTGAAAAACAACCCTCCACCACCACCCTCTCTGTCTTCTACCTTTGAGCCATTTCTGTATCCAAATGGCAAGTTCTTCCTGTATTCCGTGAGATCTAACCTTGCTAATCAGTCTCCCATGGGGAACTTTGTTGAACGCCTTACTGAAGTCCATATAGATCACGTCCACCGCTCTGCATTCATCAATCTTCTTTGTTACTTCTTAAAAAAATGCAATCAAGTTTGTGAGACATGATTTCCCACCACGAAGCCATGTTGACTATCCCTAATCAGTCATTGCCATTCCAAATACCTGTCCCTCGGGATTCAGAATGTGATAGTGAGCTTTTTTTTTTCAGTGATGTTTATTGAGAGAGAAATTTTGATCAATGCCTTAGTAAGAAATCCCATGCTTTTCTTTCAGATAGACCCATGGACTCTTTATGAGTTCACCTGAGAAGCCAGGCAGGTGGTTGTATATTTTGGTGGCCAAAAGTGAGAACTAAAGTGAGCAAATACATAATTTCTGAACATTAGCCATCATGGTCTGAATTTGCTTTGTAACTGGGAAGAAGGTGGGACTCAGCAACCTGCCTGAATCAGTGTATCGACCCATAAAGTCTGTGTCAGCTTATTAAGGGCTAGTCTGGAATTGTTATGGGAAGATATAAGTATGGAAGAGGCCAAGAGGAAGAAGGTATAAATGGGAGCAACATTGCCCACACTATTCAATGAGATGACATGATGAAAAGGTTTTTAATGAGAAGGACACTCATTTATCAACACACAGTTGCCATTAGTTGAGCAGAATGGACAGATTTAAGCAGTCTGTATCCCATTAGGGATTATGAAGTGTTGAAAGAGAGGTACAGTAAGTACTGAGTGCAGTTCACCTTAAGCAAGGTAACAGCTAGATATTGCATGAAGGTACTTGAAATAGGAACAAGTAGTGGTGAGTGCCAATATCCTCAAAAGCAGAGCTTTTGGCATGAGGAAGCTATTGAGAAAAGTAAGGTGCGGGCAATGGATATCTTGGCCTCAGTATTGTGTGCACGACTGAAGACATGTCAGCGAATCAAGCTGCAGGAGACAGAGTCAGCAGGGATCACTGAGATTTGTGTCTTTGGGGCTAAATGGTCTCATAACACTCCCTAGGTGAAAGTGAGGACTGCAGATGCTGGAGATTAGAGTCAAGAGTGTGGTGCTGGAAAAGCACTGGAAAAGCACAGCAGATCAGGCAGCATCTGAGGAGCAGGAAAATCGACGTTTCGGGCAAAAGCTCTTCATCAGTAATTTACGTACCCTGCTAGGAACCGTTGAAGTTTCTGTAGTTTTGAACTCCTTATCTCTACCTCGTTCTAAGGATCAGCAGTGGACCCTAGTGGTACCTCTCAAGCAGTAGCAAATCACTGCCTCTCACAAGGTCACTGATTCACTACTAGAGCTAGGCAGTTTGTCCATTTCAAACCGATATGTACCCTTGAAGGCCCAAAGGATTGTGGGGTTCATTTCCATCTCTGGATTGTGCCAGGAACAAGACTATCCAGGTGGTCATCAATGCAGCAAGTGAGCAATGAATGGCATTCATCAACAGAAAATCACCTCACTCTTTCAATGTTCAGCTGAAGTGTTTTCTGCTTCTTCATGGATATATATACCTTCACTATCCAGGCAGCTGCCATCTATCTTGCATCTCTCAGTATTCCAGGATCCTACTAAAAGTCAATGACTATCTTCTGAGGGACCACGATTACCTTTGAATAGATAGCTATTGACACCATTATGTAAACTAGAAATGAAGGTACATCCCTACTGAAGACCTCTATGCTGTGACCTCCGATCAAGCTGTGGTTCTGGTGTCTGGATTGGTCAGGAGAATGTCCTGCTGTACATTTTTGTAAAGGGTCTCATGCATTGTGGAGTCCACTGCAGTGTCCACAATATGGCCATCTTGAGAGATGTGGGCCTTGAAGAGGGCAAAATGATAGATGGACACAGGTCAACAGTTCAGGTGCAGAGCTAAACAGTGACTGTGTTGCATGAGGATGCAGCAAAGAACATGTCTTCCATGGTGCCATCCCATACCAGTCTACGTTCATCACCCCTTCGCATACTTCTTCCAAGCTAATACATCCAGCGCTCACCATGCTCAATCCTCAGAAGCCAAAAAAAAAAGTTTATATTTATTGATTACATCACTTCTTTTTAAAAAAGAAGCACCAACTGATAAAAGTTCAGTGCATTGAAATTCCTTCAAAGAATCACTTATGGAAACAAATATTTCCAACCTAAGCTCTTTGACAGTATGACAGGTATATTTTGGTCTCATTCTTGTTGACAATCTGAAAGGGTGCATAAACTTGTCCATGGCCCTTCAAACCACAATTTCTACCTTGGTCCACAATGCATTCTCTACTTTCTCTCCATGCAAGCATCAGCAGCTTTACCACAGATTTCCTGGCCGAGAGGGTGGTGTCACAAGACATCTCCTTCGCTTCTGAGAGAGTCCAGATACCTCAGAGTGCATCAGCAAAGTTGAATCCTGAACCTTCCACCAGCTCAGGTACTGTCTCCTCGGTGCATATGTTAGCTAGATTAGAGCTGGTAGCACATGCTTGTGAGCATCTCACTGCCACATTTCTGGAGCTGGCCGTGTAAGATCACTGGGGCTTGCTGCTTTGGGCATGTGAGTGTTTGTCTGCCTCCATGGACAGGATGGCAACTGCCATGGAGAACCAGGTAAAAACACTCCAGATGAGGCCAGGCCTTCCACCTTCACACTCAATTCTTTGGGAGATCAAGCCGAGAGGTTCCATCCACTGCGAGGAAACACTCTACGTCTGGCCTCTCCAGACACAAACATCAACCAAACCTTCAAGGTCAACAAACTCTAAAATAGGTCAAACTCTCTCTACCCAGCTGTAGGACCTGGGATTACACTGAGAAGTAATGGGAAAGAAATAAAATGAAGATTTCATGAGGGCATTTGGTGACATGCCACTGTAAAGGGCTGGCATGGTGGCTCAGTGGTTAACATTGCTGCTTCACAGTTCCAGGGACCAGGGTTCGATTCCAACCTCGGGTGACTCGGGAGTTTGCACATTCTCCACATATCTGCATGGGTTTCCATCGGATTCTCCAGTTTCCTCCCACAGTCCAAAGGTGTGCAAGTTGGGTGGACTGGCCATGCATTACCCACATAGTCCAAGGATGTGTAGATTAGGTGTGTTTGCGGTGGGAAATGCAAGGTTTCAGGGTTGGGGTTGGTGGATAGGTCTGGGTGCGATGCTGTTTGGAGGGTTGGTGTGGACCTGTTGGGCCGAATGGTCTGTATCCATGCTCTAGGGATTCTATGGAAATACATTAACACATTTGGAAATATATTCTCACTTGCTTCATCAACTGTATATGTGAATGTCTGCCTGGTTATGACTACAACAATGAAGGTACATAGTTTAGTTATCTTTAGAGCTATATGATGTTTGATGGGTCAAGTCACAAAGATTTAATAAAAGATGCAAGGATTCCCAAGGTGCACCCAAGTCAAGAAACTTGTGAAGAGTGCATGTCCCTCTGCACAAAGTATCCTGGCCAACGGCATTGCAATGAAAGGTGCTAGTGCACTCCAAAGTACAGCAATGAAACTGCAGGTCGGAGCTGTGCCATGATGACGATATACTGAAGCTGGTAAATGTCGAATGCCAATGACCATGGACGTGGGGTTCATGAGGTTACTGCCTGTAGAGTGTTGGTGCCGGGTGTCTGTGACATAGATCCAGAGGAGCAAGCAGTGAGCTGGAGTCTCTAGATAGCAGTCTTTATCTGATGAGTGGAAGAATAATGAGGGAAAATTACCAAATCACAGAATTGTTACAACACAGAAGGCCCTTCAGCCCACGGTGCCTACACCAGTTCTATTACCTAAAGCCAACTTCCTGCCTTTTCCCCATATCACTGAACATGAGTAGTTGGAAATGAGCGTGATACTGAGTGATAATCCATTCAAATAGGCACACTGCCACACATAACAAGAATTTCACCTTGTCAATCACTTTTAAGTTTTAAGGTCAGAGGGGACTTTAAAAGGGCCTAAGGGGCAGGGGGTGGTGTGTGTATGGAATGAGCTGCCAGAGGAAGTGGTGTAGGCTGGTACAATTACAACATTTAAAAGGCATCTGGATGGGTATATAAATAGGAAAGGTTTAGAAAGATATGGGCCAAATGCTGATAAATGGAACTAGACTTCTGGTCAGTATGAACGAGTTGGACTGAAGGGTCTGTTTCCATGCTGTACAGCTCTATGACTTGATTGGAAAAAGAGACTTCTTGATTTTGACTTTGGGAAAGTCCTTGTTGAACATCTCAGCTAATTGTCCCAAGTTTGTTTTCTTTATTCATTCATAGATCCCTAGTTGCCCTTGAGAAGGTGATGGTGAGCTGCCTTCTTGAAACCGCTGCAGTCCACCTGTTGCAGGTTGACCCACAATGTCCTTGTGAAGGGAATTCTTGGATTTTGACCCAGTGACAGTGAAGGAATGGCGGTATTTTTCTGAGATAAGTTGGTGACTGGCTTGAAAGGGAATTTGTGGATGTTGTTGTTGAGGGGCTAGGTAGGCTCTGCCCAAGTGTGTCGTCAGACTGTTTTCAAAAGAGTACTTCAGCTTTCCAAAGTGGTAGCCTGGCTATCCACAATAAGTTAACTGAAAGTGACCTGGAGTTTTAGACAGCAGCAGGACCAAAATGGAATACAAATGGAGTCAGCTGACCATTTAAGTGGCTAGCTATCTAAGCAAACCAAGCATGCATGAGTCCAAACTATCCCTTAATACACCCCACAAAATTCAAAAATGGCACATTCAGGATACGTTTCATGCTTAAGGATTTCTTACATTTTTGTGGTGACGGGGGAGGTTCATTGGGGCAATGAAAATCCGAGCTAATTAATCTGGGAGTCCAATAAATTTAGGTTAGGGGCAAGTCCTCAAACAACAAGAAATGTAGATTTTACTAATGTGTCCTGTCCATTCAATGGAAGCATACCTCAGTGTTCACTCCCCAAATACTTATGTGTTCCTGTAAAACTATGTTGCACTGCGACATGAAGCAGCCATTTTTTTGTTTGATTGGTTCAATGGCCTTTTTATTGAAGTGGGGAAAATCTTTGAATTACAGGTATGCCCGCCTCCCAGGATATTGTGATGGGGCTTGATGCTGTCCAGACACCCTCTCAAAGTCATCACACTTTATTTTATAGCACATTGGGAGTGTTGTATGTGTTCCTCCCCCCTATACACACACACACACACACACACACACACACACACACACACACACACACAGTGAAATTCAGCCCATTGTTCTCAGCAGTGAGTTGGAAGGTGGGCAGTGGGTGCACTGAACAGGTCATCATGGAGTACTGATTGAGCTATAGTGCAAGACTGGTCCTTCCAAAGAAGGTTCGGGACAAGCCAGGACTCCTGCACTACCAACAGCTACTACCAAAACTTCAGTACAAACCCTATTGTCCTACAGAGAGGCATAACATAACAATGTGCAGATTTGTTTATGTTTTCATAGTTAGTATGCAATGTATCTTGAAAGTATCCTTATGATGTTAGCACAACATCATGACATGTGACCTGATGATATAACAATTTCCATCTCCATCTTACACAGTCTCCTTGCAGCATGATACACTGAGGGAATTGTGATCTGGCTGGAGCCCAGACATGTGATTGCAATATAGTTAATACCATGAGATGGAATGAAGGTCTATTGAATTCCTCAGAACAATATCACTAACATCTCATTCTTATAAAAAAGGAGCTAACATAAGTATCATTCTTCAGGTATGCATAAAGATTGCTGTGATGGTTACAAGCCCATCACAGTATGTATGGGAGATCATGAGGACAGAAGAGATTTGGGTCAGCAGTGACAAAGTCACCATTTATAAAGAAACAACACCCAGGTGGCATATCACTTCAGATTGCAGTTAGCTCATCATGAGTATTTACTGTCCACAGGCAGTCTGAAAGCAAACAAATGAGATGGCTATTGTTTAGCTCCAAAGATTTGCATTTGCTGAATAAACAAAGATAAAATTCATGTTTGCAAAAAGTTAGACATTGAACCATTGGCAGAAGTGAAAAGATTCAATTTCTAAAGTTTGATACTATATGTGGACTACTTTATAATATGCAAACTATCTAGTTAAATCTTGTATCTGACACACAATTTGTATTGCAAGGTAACATTATGTCACATGTTCCAAGATGTCATAGCTAAATCATGGCCTGAGAGACGTTCAACTAAAACATGTGACCCCTCTAGACTTCACAGACCAGTTTTCATTTTCAATATCCAAGTACAAGAATTTGCTTACTGCAAATTTCGACACTTGCTGATTTCTAGCTCACAACAAAGATTGGAATTCAAATTCAAGGTTTTTGAATAGAAATCCAATATTCTGCAAACAACATTCTCACACTACATTATTTCTTGTAGGATTGAAAAGGTCACTTCACAATACTGCAAAGTAAAATTTGCATTTTAGAGTAATAAACCAGGAAATGCATCAAATTTTTAGAAAACTAAAAGAACTGCAGATGCTAGAAATCAGAAACAACAACAGAAATTGCTGGTGAAGCTGAGCAGGTCCGGCAGCATTTGTTGTGAGAAATCAGAGTTAACGTTTCGGGTTCAGTGACTATTCTTCAGAATTGATAGTAGCTAGGAAAGAAATGTATTTCATGCAGAAGATAGGGTGGGAGAGACGCTAAGAAGTAAACAATAGAAAATCATCAAACATTTACATTCTAACTAACATAAGCTGTTCTAAAGCTGTGGCTGGAACAATATTTTTCACATCTCTTTTACAACAATGGATTTTTGCCATGTATATTTTAAAACTACTTTGCCATTGAAGCTCATTTGCAAAACACATAGGTTTCAGAAAACAACTCAGAGGATTCTACTGATTCAATGATTATAATAGATCTTTCAATGGCATAATTGAATCTGTTCTAATTATGTTCTATAACATTTTTACTCTCTGCAATGTGACACTTAATAATACTCTTTGATAGATCTACATTCAATCAAGGAAGTATTTGCTCATTCTTGCCACAACGCAATTTGCAGTACAGTAGCAAGCATTTCCGTACAGCTTCCCTATAGCCAACAAACATTCAACAAATATAGATCCAAAACTAATTCTAATCTGCTTGTGGAAAATAAGTAAAATAATCAAAATACCAAAAGTATTTATGTGCATTATTGATTAACAGCTCAAATATATTCTGACAAAGCATAAACTGATTCTTAACATGATGAAAGCAGACGCACAACACTTTTAAGTTAAAGTTATTAAATAAATTATTGATGCCAAACTTCAGTTACACCATCATAAGACTGTGAATGGGAGAAAGTGAGGACTGCAGATGCTGAAGAGTCCGAGTCAAAAAGTGAGGCGCAGGAAAAGCACAGCAGGTCAGGCAGCATCTGAGGAGCAGGAAAGTTGATGTTTCGGGCATAAGCCCTTCATTATGTATAGAGTGTGAATGTTTAATGAATCTATTTAGTAAGGCCATTGATGGAGTTAGATAAATCAGTCGACATTTCACTGCGGAATATTTTTATAAGCCTTCTTTTATACAGATACTACCGCCAGACTCTAATCTAGTCAAAAGACGAAAGTGAGGACTGCAGATGTTGGAGAACAGAGTCTCGATTAGAATGGTGCTGAAAAAAGGGTTTTGCCCGAAATGTCAATTTTCCTGCTCCTCGGATGCTGCCTGACCTGCTGTGCTTTTCCAGCACCACTCTAATCTAGACTCTAATCTAATCAGCCAGGTAATGTTCTGGGGACCAGAGTTCAAATCCCGCAAGGAAGATGGTGGAAATTAATTTCAACAGAAGTCTGGAATTAAGAGTCTAATGATGACCACAAGACAACTTGTCAATTATCGGAAAAAGAATCCATGATGTTCACTATTGCCCAACTGGTGTCCTTTCCTGGTCTGCCCAACATGTGACTCCAGGTCCACAGCAACGTGGTTGATTTGGGTTATTGGGGATGGGCAGTGAATTCTGATCGAGCCAGTGATGTCCACATCCCCTGTGAATGAATAGCTAAAAGACTTACAATACAGATAGAGGTCATTCAACCTGTTATATTGAGGCCATACTTGCTAAAGCAATATGAAACTAGTCTCACTTCCTTGCTCTTCTACTGCTTCAATAATTTTGAGAAATTGGTTTCAAGGGCCACTTTTTACAAAGGCCTTACAGCGGGTCCATTGTTTGTGTTCTCACCTGCACAATGTCACATGGAAGAACAGGGAAAAAGATGACAAGTTGAAATTGAGAGCTAAGAGCACTATAGTTTATCAAGTATGGTTTAAGTTCAGTCTTCTAAAGCGTGAAGATGTTTTTCTTTACAAGAGGAACATGACAAACATATGAATTGTTGTTAAGTGAGTCTTTATAATAAGATTGATTGAAAAGGTTCCATTGGAATTTCTTGCTTGGATAAAACAAAATATGCATGAAGCAGACGTGCATTAATTACTTGCATTGTGGACTTTCAGTCCAGGAATTGTGTTGCTGCATTCTTTGAAGTCTAATTGACTCCAGGCTGACAGTATTTCCTTTGAGCTACCTAATACGTTAGTTTGGCACATATGTTACTATGTTAGTATCATTTAGTTTTCTGCTAAAGCCTACCTGAAATTTCCATTTCTCTTTTAGGAAATAACACAAGTTTGTCCCTTGGGTATTAGTTAATAACTTGATGTTATCAGACACATTTTTCCTGAGGTCACATCTTTTGATTTGCTAAATAAAATGCCTCTTTTACTGAAGAACGCTTCTATGTTTTATTTAATAAACCTAATTTTAAAAGCTTCCAGATGCCATTGTTCATTTTTTTAAATTGATAATCTTCTTCCATACGTACATATATTTTATGGGCTGGATTGTACAATTATGTTGATTGGCGTGGTAGGGAGCACTAGCATTTAAAACTGCAAACTGGAACTCTTGCATGAAAAACTGCAGTTTGCACAAAAGTTTGCACAAAAGGTCTAAAGTTTCATAAAAGCTTGCAAAACAGGACTGATATATTTAAGGATGTGGCATGATACTGAGAGAGACATTTAAGGAAATTACAGTACATGTGATTTATGCTCATTTTTGGTTAGTGTTGCCACAAGGCTTATGGCTCGGGGTTCAATTCTGCACATTGAGAAATGACTACCCTTGTCTCTGCTGAGACTGTTTGACCTATAATGGGTTCCTTACCTATTAGTGACTCTGTCTGACTCTAGTGGGCTCTGCCAATTATTTAATTGACACCATAGTATATGAGGAGAAAGTGAGGACTGCATATGCTGAAGATCAGAGTCAAGAGTGTGTGGTGCTGGAAAAGCACAGCAGATCATGCAGCATCCAAGAAAGAGGAGAATCAATGTTTTGGAAGTCCAAATTTCGGAAGTCAAGTTTGTCTTTGTCTTGTTCTCATCACCACAGAAACTGAACTGAACCAGCCATATAAATACTGTGGCTACAACAGCAGGTCAGTGGCTAGGAAATCTGTAACAAGTAATAGACTACTGACTCTCCAGTACCTGTTGTAACAACAATACAAGTTTGTTTGGAAATATAAACAGAAAACTGACATTTGGGTTATTAGTTTTTTTCACAAATTGAAGTAAAAATGGAATTTGTTGTTTCCTTTGCGAAATCTGGATTTGATACTTTGGTGAGTTGGTTGCCAAATGTGTTTAGGAAGAAAAGCAACTGCCCAACATTAACTCAAAGAATGGTTTATGTACAATATGTGGCATTGTTGAGGAGAATGAGGATCAGTTGAGACTCAGTCCTTCACAAGCCTGCCAGCTTTCTCTCTCTCTCTCTCTCTCGTTCTGTGTGGAAAGTAAATAACACTTAAAGAATCTGGCAAAAACAAATAGTTGAGACAGGACTTAAACACTTAATGGTAGGTCGCTGGGGAGAGTTGTTCGAACAGAGACGAGATGTACATAGTTCTTTGAAAGTGGCATCACAGGTACACAGGGTGGTGAAGAAGTGTTTGGCATGCTTAGCTTCATCGGCCAGAACATTGAGTATAGGAGCTGGGACATGATTTTACAGCTGTACAAGACATTGGTAAGACCACATTTGGAGTACTGCGCATAACTCTGGTTGCCTTGCGATAGAAAGGATGCTATTAAACTGGAAAGAGTGTAAGAAAGGTGTATAATGATATTACCGAGACTGGAGAGTTTGAGGCTGGATGGGCTAGGACCTTTTCCCTGGACCGTAGGAGGCTAAGGGTTGACCTTATAAAGGTTTAGAAAATCATGAGGGGCATAGATAAGGTGAATAGCCTAGATCTCCCTTCCCCCCACACCCCCCCATCCTCCCCCAGGTAGGGGAGTTCAAATCTAGAGGGCGTAGATTCAATGTACGAGGCGAGAGATTTAAAAGGGACTCGAGGGACATCGTTTTCACACAGAGGGTGGTGCGTATATGGAACGAGCTGCCAGAGAAAGTGGTGGAGGTAGGTACAATTACAACATTTAAAAGACATCTTGAAAAGTACATGGATATGACAAGTTTAGAGGGATATGGGCTAAATGCAGGCAAATGGGGCTTGTTCAGTTTAGGAGCCCTGGTCTGCATGGACAAGTTAGGTCGAGGGGCCTGTTTCCATGGTCTATGACTATAACTCTATAACTGCTAACTCAAAAACAAAAGATGTACGTCCAACTGACAGGCTACAAAATTGAGGATCATTGCATTTGACAACATATCACTGCCAAAAAAAATTAAACAAACTGAGAAAGTTCTCTTATTCCACCCCTTCTGATATGATCTCTGATCTTCTTGGCTTGTAGAATTTTTTTATACCTTTGTTGTGACTCTCAATCTTGCTGAAAAAATTTGGTTGCCTTATCTGTCCTATCCGTCCTATGAGTGGAATGAATGTGTGTTTTGGATTTAAAGGGTTATAGTTTAAACTTACATGTAAGTCATTAACAATCTATTTTTACCGTATCTGAGAGAATAGGTTGTTTATAATAGAACATAGAACAGTACAGCACAGAACAGGCCCTTCAGCCCACGATGTTGTGCCGACAATTGATCCTCACGTATGCACCCTCAAATCTCTGTGACCATATGCATGTCCAGCAGTCTCTTAAATGTCCCCAATGACCTTGCTTCCACAACTGCTGCTGGCAACGCATTCCATGCTCTCACAACTCTCTGTGTAAAGAACCCGCCTCTGACATCCCCTCTATACTTTCCTCCAACCAGCTTAAAACTATGACCCATCGTGTTAGCCATTTCTGCCCTGGGAAATAGTCTCTGGCTATCGACTCTATCTATGCCTCTCATTATCTTGTATACCTCAATTAGATCCCCTCTCCTCTTCCTTTTCTCCAATGAAAAAAGTCCGAGCTCAGTCAACCTCTCTTCATAAGATAAGCCCTCCAGTCCTGGCAGCATCCTGGTAAACCTCCTCTGAACCCTCTCGAAAGCATCCACATCTTTCCTATAATTGATCTTTTGTTTTCTTGTTCAATGTGAAAACTGATGGCAATTCTTTTTATCTTAATAATGATCACTGCCAGGCATTACCCATTCTCGAGATTAAGCTACTCATATTTCACACTTGTGGCAATTTGTAGAATAGTAAAGCTTAATTTCCAGTGTACGAATGCCACCCAAGTCGTGATGCTATTCACCATCTTAAAAAAGCATAAGTGTCCTTACACCACAAGAACTGCAGCAGTTCAGGGCAGCAGTTCGCTATCACCTTCTCTCGGGCAATGAGCCACTGTCAGTCAATGCTGGCCTAGCCAGCAATGTCCCCATTCCGTGAACATATGAAAAAACAAATCAAAGAAAATATATCGTCACAACAGGCATAAGTTATCAGAGCTTATTCTTTCAATAGAACTGACTAATTGTTGCAGACAATGAGTATTAAAAGATTAGCTTATCCACAATAATGTTGTTTTTGGAGTCTGCAGCAAAATGCTACCTTTTCTTTACAAAAGAGAACTTAATATTTGAACAAATGTTCCAGTAGGATATGCAGGCCAGAGTCAGAATGAGGTTGAGGGTGTAGGTTTGCACGCTGAGCTGTAGGTTTGATATCCAGACGTTTCATTACCTGGCTAGGTAACATCATCAGTGGCGACCTCCAAGTGAAGCGAAGCTGTTGTCTCCTACTTTCTATTTATATGTTTGTCCTGGATGGGGTTCCTGGGGTTTGTGGTGATGTCATTTCCTGTTCGTTTTCTGAGGGGTTGATAGATGGTATCTAGATCTATGTGTTTGTTTATGGCGTTGTGGTTGGAGTGCCAGGCTATGTTATGGTCTGCTATAGAAACACCTACACAACTTATTTAAGAAGAACGGATACTCAAAAAATACAGTCCGCAGATTTCTCAAGAACAAACCACGACAAGCAGACCAAACACAGTCAGAAACCCTAACCACCTTACCATACATCAAAGAAGTTTCAGAAATGACAGCCAGACTCTTCGTTTAGATTAGTTTTTTTTTCTGTTCAGAACTTGAGTCAGTTCACTTACAGCAGGGGAAGTGTGAAATGCTGCTGGACTTCTCTCTCTCTCCTGGAAAACTGGAAAAATGTCTTTGATTTTGCTGTTTGTACGAAGGGATGTGTGTATTAGGACTATTGCAAGTTTTTTTAAGCAAAGACATGCCAGCGAATTCCTAGAGGCCTGGCACTCCAACCGCAACGCCATAAACAAACACATAGATCTAGATACCATCTATCAACCCCTCAGAAAACGAACAGGAAATGACATCACCACAAACCCCAGGAACCCCATCCAGGACAAACATATAAATAGAAAGCAGGAGACAACAGCTTCGCTTCACTTGGAGGTCGCCACTGATGATGTTACCTAGCCAGGTAATGAAACGTCTGGATATCAAACCTACAGCTCACCGAGCAAACCTACACCCTAAAGAGTCAGAATATTTAATCAGGTCATAATTTGCAGGGACACCAAAGTTTTGCATGAATCTTATAATTGAGTTAATCAAACCAAACCAAACAACCTGACCCACTCAAAGGCCAAAAAATGAGGCAAGAGAGGGAAAGTAGTACAGTGGCCATTTTATAACATATACAATTTGGAAGTAAACAATACCATAGATGGCAATAGTGTACAGCAAGAGGAAGCTGGATGTTTCCAATGCAGAATTACAGGTTTCTAGATCAGAAAAAGCACCAAATGGGGAAACAAAAAGCAAGGGAAAGTCTCTGAAAAGCACACAATTGAAGAAATTGGAAATAAAGGAGAAGTAAAAACAGATTTATTAGGGGCAGTTAAGAAAGAAAAAGGGATTCTGACTGGTGACTCTAGAAACAGAAACCTTCAAGACAGATTTTGAGCTGGCCACTGTTACAGATGCTATAATCTTGATAGACCATTTGCAGTGGCTCACTGTTTTCAATGTCAGGATGTGACTAGTGGTGTTTCACAAGGATCTGTGTGGGGGGCCTCAATTATTCACAATATTCATTCACAACTTGGGAAATGGCATAAAAAGTCAAATATCCAAACTTTCTGGTGACACAAAATTGGGCAACACCATAAACAGTGTTGACAACAGCATAAAATTACAACAGGCTATTGATAGATTAGGTCAATGAGAAAAGCTATGGCAGATGGATTTTAACATAAGCAAGTGTGTGAGGTTATCCATTTTGGATCAAGAAGGAATAGATCAGGGTATTTTTTAGAAGGCACAAATTAAATAGTGGATGTCCAACAAGTGTTGAGGGTTCAGATGCAATAGTCTTTAAAATGCCATGGACATTTGCAAAAAAATGTCAAGATCAGCTAATGGAATGCTGGTCCTCTTATCTAAAGGCCTGGAATACAAGGATGCAGACTTTATGCTGCAGTTATATAAGACACCAGTTACACCCCAGTTGCAGTACTGTAAACAAATCTGGCCATCACACCTTAGGAAGGATGTTGCAGCCCTGGAGGCAGTTCAATACAAGTTTACAAAGATGATACCTGGACTTCAGGGATTATGTTATGAGGAGAGATTAGACCAAGTAGACCTTCATTCCCTATAATTTTGAAGGTTAAAAGCGTGATTTAATTGAGGTTTTTTGGATATTAACATGGAAAGATAGGGTAGATAAAGATCAATTACTTCCACTGGTTAAGATTCTCGAACTCCAGAAGGCTGTCTAAGAATTCGGGCCAGGCCATCTGGAGGAGTGTCAGAAAGCACTGCGATATGCAAAGAGCTAATTCAATTGTTTCATTTAAATCTGAGAGAAACAAATTTTTATTAAGCAAGGATGTCAAGAAATGTGGGCCCAAGGCAGGCATATGGAGCTAGGGAATAGATCAGACGTGACCTTCTTAAATGGGAAAGTAGGCCCAAAGGGCTGAATGGCCTACTTCTGTTCCTATGTCCAGCTAGGAAGAACTCAACTACAAGGTCAATGGGGCACAGATCTTCAAGTAAATGGTCAGGGCACCACTAACTTAACCACAAAGCATAAGAGATCAACAAGACTCTTTACATCCTAAAGTATCAAAGAATGCCTTTATTGAGCAGTTTCATGTCTCTAACCATATCTTCTGGAAAGAGTAAACTAAATCTGAAAGCTGGATAATGGGACAGCATTGCGTCAAGAATTCTGTCACCTCTTTCAGGGTCCAGATAATCACTGGAAAGAATATCACTTTGGCTTAGAATAAGGAGGATACCACCAGAGAAAGTTAAAGAGGAGCTTAACGGAATGTTATACAGAGGGGTAATAACACAGGTACATCAAGAATAAGAGTAGGCCATTCAACTCTCCCCTGCACATTCCTTTGTCCAATTAGAAAATAGCTGATCTGCACTTTAACTCCATTTTCCTCTCTTTGTTCAGTATACCATGGGACCCTTACTTAACAAGAACCTAGCTACATTAATTTCAAAAGCCTTATTTGTCCTACCAGACAAAGCTTATGTGAAAAGAAGTTCCACATTTCTACAACATTTGGTGTTATAGACCAAATCAAACCCCCACAAAATATATTAAGAAGATAGCCTAGACCCTAACTTTTCCTTATTTTAGAGGCAAGTGCCAGGCATTACATTCCAGAAGCAAATTGATTGGTCATAGATAGGTTTATGAACTGTAAAGGAATTAAGGGTTATGGTGAGCAGATGGGTATGTGGACTGAGTCATGAAACATCAGCCATGATCTCATAGAATAGCGGAGCAGGCTGGATGAGCTAAATGGTCTCCTGCTTCTATTTCTTATGTTCTTATGTAAACTACCAGTCCTGAAGCAAGACACACTTTATTCGTACACTATCATTAAAATACACCAAAACAAAGGTGAAATTTGTATAACTTAATTCTATTGTAAAACTTAACAGAATAATAGATTTTTAACTACCAAACAGTAACTGTTCCAATATAGTGACATGTCATAAGCCCATCCTTGGCAAAGGCAAATTCAGTAAAATAGATTGTCTCACATCAATTCTAGCAGCAGGAAGAGATCCCCAGCTTTTGGCTGTAACCAAGAGAGGAAATACAGCTTCCACATCCAGCTTCAAGCACCAACTGCTGATGACAAACTAAAACTAAAAGTCCTGGTTCTATGGGAGATTGACCCCAGCCATACAGGCTGTTTCTATTGTTCCATATTTTTGAAAAAAACCAAGGCCTCACAAGCTATTTACTTAATGGACTTTGAAGCAGACTTACCTGCACATCCACTAATATCATTTATTGTATCCGTTGCTCCCGATGCGGTCTCCTCTACATTGGGGAGACTGGGCGCCTCCTAGCAGAGCGCTTGAGGGAACATCTCCAGGCCACCCGCATCAATCAACCACACCGCCCCGTGGCCAAACATTTCAACTCCCCCTCCCACTCTGCTGAGGACATGGAGGTCCTGGGCCTCCTTCACCGCCGCTCCCTCACCACCAGACGCCTGGAGGAAGAACGCCTCATCTTCCGCCTCGGAACACTTCAACCCCAGGGCATCAATGTGGACTTCAACAGTTTCCTCATTTCCCCTTCCCCCACCTCACCCTAGTTCCAAACTTTCAGCTCAGCACTGTCCCCATGACTTGTCCGAACTTGTCCTACCTGCCTATCTCCTTTTCCACCTATCCACTCCACCCTCTCTTCCCTGACCTATCATCTTCATCCCCTTCCACACTCACCAATTGTACTCTATGCTACTTTCTCTCCACCCCCACCCTCCCCTAGCTTATCTCTCCACGCTTAAGGCTCTCTGCCTTTATTCCTGATGAAGGCCTTTTGCCCGAAACGTCGATTTCGCTGCTCCTTGGATGCTGCCTGAACTGCTGTGCTCTTCCAGCACCACTGATCCAGAATCTGGTTTCCAGCATCTGCAGTCATTGTTTTTACCTGCTTGGTACCTCTGTCTCACCATCTCTTCATAAAAAGAAACCTAGGACCAAACAGACCTCTTAAAGCCACAGTAGTTTCACATCGGTACAAAAAGATAATGATGGAAGTTTTATAGTAAACGATTACACATTTTGGGTGTATTAAGGTTAGTCAAAGTAAGCTTTGTTCCATTTTACAAACAAGGCAAGACACAAGTAAAACCTCTGCTATCTGAGCCCTCCATCTTGATCACCACCCTTTATTGGGACAATTGTATTTATTTTGACAATATTATCAGGAACATATACTCACTGTTTCTAGCCTCATGGCAGCATTAAGAAGTCATGTGATTTTAAAACTCTTGAAGGTTGATAAGATGATCTATTTATGCTATCTTCTGTTCAGGGCTGATTTGTTTTATAAACCCAGTTCTGTGATATCCAAAATATTTCTATGTGGAAAGACATAAAGACAAAATCTATCTAGAACAACAAATGTAGTCTGAAGCATGAATCGTACACAAAGGTGTGAACAGTCAAAACATATACATTTAGTAATGATTAAAAATCCCTCCTTTTTCCTCATCGTTGACTTACCAAACTATTAGGCAACAACTTGCATTTGTATAGTTTCTTTAATGTACTAGAACATCTCAAGGCACTTTATTGGGACGTAATCAGATTAAATCAGATCGGGCAGCACTGTGGCTCAATGGTTAGCACTGCTGCCTGACACCAGGCACATGAGCTCGTTTCCAGAATCAGGCGATTGTGTGGAATTTGCACATTCTCCTCATGAAGAGCTTATGCCCGAAACATCAATTCTGCTGCTCCTCGGATGCTGGGCTTTTCTGGTACCACACTCTTGACTCTGATCTCCAGCATCTGCAGTCCTCACTTTCTCCTACATTTTCCTCATGCCTGAGTGGGTTTCCTCTGGATGCTCCGGTTTTCTCCCACAGTCCAAAGATGTGTGGGTTAGGTGGATTGGCCATGCTAAATTGCCTATAGTGTCCAGGCATGTGCTGGTTAGGTGGACTAGCCATGGGAAATACAGTATTATAAGGTAGGGTGACTGGGTCCAGATGGGATGCTCTTTGGACAGTTGGTGCATACTCAATGGCTGAATGGATTCTTTCCACACTGCACGGATTCTATGATGCGAAAAATAGAGGTCAAGGTAAACAATGTGTATAAAATGAGTGATTGAGAGCTTGAAATCAAAGTTGATTTTAAGGATTTTCTAAAAAGGAGATGAAGAGATTCAGGCTCGTTTCATGCTATGTCCCAGAAGGCTAAAGTCAAGTCATGAAACAAGAGAAGAAGGATTGATTACACAACAGGCCAGAGTTGATGAAATGTAGCTGCTATTCTTAGTGATCTAATAAATGTTAAACAGTAGTTACAATGTAAACTGGTGGATATTTATTGAAATTCTAATGGACACTGACAGTATGTCTTTTACAATTTTTTCAGAAGTTGGAACCATGATATGTTAGTACTGAAAGTGTATGGTATTATGTTGCCATGCCAAATAATGAAGGGATGACTTGTTGATTTTAAAAGACAATCAACTTCATTTGTCTGTTCAATAAAATACTTCAGAAGCAACAGTAAATCTGTTTAAAAGATTTGTTCATGAATCTGAAATCAATGGAAACAAAAACTGGGCCATTTCTTCTTTGTCATTATGCTCTTCCCTATGTATTTAATTTAGAAAACCAGGAACACTTCTAAATCAGCAACTACTAGATTATTGTGCAAAATTGTAACATTTCTGGCATATGTCGCTGATTATCCTGCTGCATGAAATTCTGGGCTCCTGTGTTACTTCTGCTTCTGGCAAATGTATTATTCTTTATCTGAGATGGTGACTTACTCTGTTTGGTGGCTTACTGAGTTTTATTTGTCAACAAATATGAGAAAATAAAACAGTAAGACTCCATTCAGAATGTTTACAGCAAAGCTTGCGTTTACTTTCAGAATAATTTCAAGATATATATGTGAAAATGTAGTTTCACAGCTTCCACTGTTCGTACTTACCATAAGAATAGCTAGTTGAATTGGGAAATGCATTACAACATAAGATATTGTGAACGATAATCATAAAACACATGTAAATGTAAATTAATGATGCTAATGCTCCACTTTCTAAATGTTTTGACAGATATCTTCTCAAATCAGGTGTATGCATTCCCAAGAGGATAGAAATGAAGGCCCTTTATCTAATCATCTGCAAAGAAGAATGTGTCAGGGACTCAATGCTGTGACAAGCAGCAAAAAACAGAACAGTTGAGTAACTGATGAGAGACCCACTTGCAAAAGCAAAAGAAAACTGATTCTCAGTATCAAGCAAACAGTATATCTCATGGACCCATTCAGCTGTGAGGTTTTTAATGCTATTCACAGAATGCAATGGTAGATGCCTGGAGTAGCTGTGTGCAAACATCTACTCGATAGTGCTCTTTTCTGTTTACCATTCAGTGTCTTTAATAACAGCTATTCTGTAATAATATGATAACAAAGTTTCTGCATTAGTATTGGTTATTATCAAAGATGTATTTTCACTGTATATGAACATAGCATTTTTATTCACAAGAAGGAGAGATTATACCACAGCATTTCTGTAATTAATTCCGTTTAGGAATTTGTTGCTTTTGTAGACTTGAATGTTATAGATCGCGCAGCGAGTCATTTAGAACATAATGCTTGACTGCCATTCAAAAGATCACATCTGATCTGTGACCAAGTTCCATATACCTGCCTTGGTACCTTGCCCCTTCATATTTCAGTTAGCAAAAACTTCAGTCTAAGATTAAGATTAACAAATGATTTAACAAAAGAAAATCACCTATTCTACAGGAAAGCTCCAAACTTCTACAACCACTTGCCTGTAGAAAGTTTGGCTAACTTCACTCCTGAAAAGGTGTAGCTCTCAAAGTTAGACTATGCACCATAGGTCAATATACTGCCAGCAGAAGTAGCTTCTATGTAATAGTCCTTGTCTAAACCTCTTCATCTTTTTAGAAAGTCCTTAAAATCAGCTTTGATTTCAAGCTTTCAATCTCTCATTTGATATACATTGTTTACCTTGATATCTATTTTTAGAATCATAGAACCTGTGCAGTGTGGAAAGAATCCATTCAGCCATTGAGTGTGCATCAACTATCTAAAGAGCATCCCATCTGAACCCAGTTGCCCTACCCTGTAACACTGCATTTCCCATGGCTAGTCCACCTCACGAGCACATGCCTGGACACTATAGGCAATTTAGCATGGCCAATCCACCTAACCTGCACATACTTTCTGTTCCCTTTAAAGCTCAAAGTTCAATTGACTGTCAACCTTCTTTATTCCAAGGAATACAGATAGTTTCCCTTCATAATCTAATCCTTTGAATTTAGGCAATAATCTGCTAAATCTATGCTGTGATCTCTCCTCTGTACAGATTCATGGAATTTTAATGACCTGTTTGCACAGACCCTCAAGTTCCTTTTGCGTCTCCACTGTTTCTTGAAATTTCAGTTAATTTTCTGTCCTTACGCCTTTATTTCATTGACTTCGACATGACCGTCTTATTTCATGAAACTCAATTTGGTTTTCTAGTCTTCTATGTATTGTTGCTAAATGCTTTCTTTAAAACCATGTAGGTGGCATCCATCACATTCCCTTTTTCAACCTTCTCTGTAATTGCACCAAAATATTTAAATATATTAATTACGTCTAATTTGCATTCCAAAAATCCATGTTAGCTCTACTCAATTAAGTCAAACTTCTCCTCCAAGTGTCTGACTTTTATTCTGACTTCCTAAACTTTACCCACTTTTGATGTTCAAATAACTAGCCTTCAGTCACTGGGATTACATCCTTTCTTGAATAAAGTTTTACATTTGCCACTCCAATCCTCTGACACCACCATTATCCAGGAATAATGGCAAAATTATGGCAATCCCTTCCGATGTCACTATTCTGACGTCCTTCAGCAACTTTAAGCTATTCAGACCAGGTGATTCATTGAACAAAAGCAATGTAAACCTTTTCAGTATCAAATTCTTTTAATTTTTTACATGATCCATTGCTTTTATTGTGTCTACTTCTACAGATATTCAGAACACAGGGTATTTGTCTTCTTATGTAAATTCAATGCTAAATACTCAGACAGCATTCCAGCCTTACGCTGCTCTTTGAAACATATATCACACTCCTTGAGCCGAGTAGCACCTGCTACTATCCACTTTCTACTTTCATCCCAGTAGAATATTTTTTGCTTCCTATGTCAATCACCATTCTATTCTCCAATTCTCAGTGTTATTTTCCTCTTCCCTTTCCCTTTCAAATTATTGTTTTGGTTCTCTTTTACTTTCAGTTCCACGACCTTCAACTGTGGCTAACTGTCCAGGGACTTTATCAAATCCTTTCTGTAAGTGCTGATAAATAACATCCATAAATATTACCCTAGTCACTGCTTTAGTTATCTCCAATTTAGTCTCTAAACTGTGTGTGGTCACAAACCATCTCAAAGGTTCTTGCATGGCCACACCCAAAAAGGGCAATCTAATTTACCAGATGCAATAGTCATGCAATAATATCTAAAGAGCTCATGTACTTAAACAAATCACAAATGCACTACAAAAATAAACTGAGAGCATTTATTGGCTATGTCTTCAAAAAGAAATGCAAATAGATTTGTCAGACATTACCTGTCCGTTACAAATCTAAAATTTGTCAGGATGCTGCCTGACCTGCTGCGCTTTTCCAGCAACACATTTTCAGCTCTGATCTCCAGCATCTGCAGTCCTCACTTTCTCCTTTACAAATCTATGCTGCTTCCCTCTGATAAGCTGAAAATTTAAGGTGGTCAACTGGTCAATATTAACAGTAGGATGTAGTAATTTTCCAAAAACAGATGTTAAGCACATTTGTCCACAATTCCCCTTCCTCACCTTCTGTAAACAGAGGACTGAGATACATAAATAGTCCAGTCTCAAGGACTGGATCTCAAATCAAGAAAAATTTGTAGAGGCATTAGCAATGCCCTGTAAGGTCCTCTCAGCCTTCCCACAAAACCCTAGAATGGAAATGTGAGTATTGGACATATTTTCTAATGTTATTTTCTTCATTAATTATTTTGCCTATATCAATTTTGGTGAGTTCCTATACACAATACTATAGTGGTTTCCTCAGGACAACTGAAGGTACTGTACAGGAACACTTAGTGTTGACTCAAGTATTCAGTACACGATTAGATTAGATTAGATTACTTACAGTGTGGAAACAGGCCCTTCAGCCCAACAAGTCCACACCGATCCTCCGAAGAGTAACCCACCCAGACCCATTCTCCTACATTTACCCCTTCACCTAACACTATGGGCAATTTAGCATGGCCAATTCACCTAACCTGCACATTTCTGGACTGTGGAAGGAAACCGGAGCACCTGGAGGAAACCCACGCAGACACGGGGAGAATGTACAAACTCCACACAGTCAGTTGTCTGAGGCGGGAATTGAACCCTGGTCTCTGGCACATTGAGGCAGCAGTGCTAACCACTGTGCCACCATGCCACCCATATCACCGTGCTGCCCAAGTTTGCCGAGTTTGGAAGTTTCATCGACAATATGATTACTACCAGTTTTAAGGGTCCCCAATAGTCCAGATTGTTGGAACATTAGAATTGACATTCGAGAGTTTGTGACAAAACAGTGCCTGTAATCAAGTTAATGAAAAGTAACAAGCTTCATTAGCTATTTACAGCATATACAGGGGAGGTTTAAACAGGTCATCCTCATTCCTGAATCAAGTTCAAGCTCCATGTGATTGGATGTCACCTAGCATCACTGATGATGTCTTCTAGTTGCAGCATATAGTTCAGAATCCCATGTACTACATCTTCCCCCTCCCTGTTTTTCACTCTACATCATATACCCTTTACATTTTTTTTATCTACTGTGACCATATGTTCCTTTAACAGGTTTTTGTCTGTCCTGGTTTTTTTGAATGGGGGTGTCGAGATGTCTGCTCCATGGAAAGCAGAGTAAATAGCTTGGTTTTCTTTTAAATTAGACCAAAGAAGTATGAGTGGGTAGAGTCAGGCTAACAGAGATCCAGGATTTTAGTTTTGCTTTCATTTGTTGAAGTTGGGGTTTTTGGAGTTAAAGCTGCTCGATACTGTTCTCTCTTTCACTGCTGCTGCAAAAAGCTTGGGTTCTTCTGTTGGTGACCCTTCTTCTGGACTGAGGGAGATAGCAAGTGAGGAAAATTTGTTTTGCTAAATTTTCCTTTGCCAAAGGCATGTTTTTGGGATGCTGCAGTATTGGAACAATTGATGTGTAGTCTTTAAAATAACATATTATTTTGTTACGTATTTTGATAGAATTAAAGTTATGCCCTTTATTGGTTGTATTTTTACTGTGGTGTAAGAAAAAGGTGTGCTTTGGTAACAAACTAATAGTTTGACCTATCAAATTGCATCTGGAATGCAGCGCCATTAAGTAAGATAAATGTTAGAGTCTCGACTATTTTCATGACATGTTTTGAGGGTCTTTGGTCTGGCCCATAATGCTATTCATCCTCACTCCTCCTCCACAATGTCTTTTTTACTAAAGACGACAACCTCCAACAGTGGCCTCAGCTGATTTGGAGGAGATGAGGGATGTGTACATTCCACTATTGCTTCCTAGGAAGGAAAGAACATTAATAGTGTGGCACCTACACACACAATAGCTAGTGCCTGGACTGATGGTGATTTGAATGCAAAACCAGTTAAAAACTGATAAAAGGATGGATTTGAAAAAAAGAATTCTTCAGAACCATCAAAAACTCAAAGAAGTAGTTAAGAAACTTAAATACTTAATTTGCTTCTTTTTCTGCTTTTCCTTTGCACACTAGAGGAAGGTTAAAGCAGCAGCTTAAGAAATTTAAACACATTTAGCTCCCACAATGAACTTTACAGATGTGTCTTCCCGTACCAATGCAATGATGAATTAACTATTCAGCATCCGACCCAGGAATGAATCAGGTTGATGAACCCTAGCCTGAATAGTTTCCTCACCACTCCCGGGATAAGCGTTTTTTGTTTTAGTGGTTGTAAGTCCACACTTAGAGGCTGCTCCTCGAGGGGCAATGACAACTCAGGAATTTTGACACAATATAGGATTTCACCATCTACACAATAAAAATAATATTGGAGATTTGAGCAAGCTAAAACCTCTTGGACATTTACACGAGGATCGGGATCTGTGGCTCAGAACACAGTAGAGGGGCTTCCCAATCTTCATTAGAATGCCAGCATTAGCATCAGGCATTTCCTCAACAACAATTACACTGTGATAGGAAGGAATTTCTCATTCTGCATTTGAGATATTTATTTATGGCTAATATATTCTTGCTGCTGCATCTTTTTTCTCTCCTTAGATGTGGTGTAACATTTGCACACTCCTCAATGCAATATGTTTGCTTCCTTCTGTTCTATCATTTCTAATGTATACCCTCTCTGTTGCTGGATAGTATATCTGCCATCTTTTGTGGAGCTAGATTCCCTTTGAACGTCTTCCATTAAATCACGTTGTGAAATAAGGAGCTGATTTTATGCAGGAATTCTTTTACTTTGTTTTCAACCTTGTCCTGCATGAACAATTCTTCTGCGATTGTCTGAAAATCCATCCAGTTTATGTGATATTGAATGCTTTTGATTTATCCAACTAGTCACGAAGCAGCACCGTGCCACACAGTGGCGTAAATTATTTGCAGTGATATCCATCTTCTGTTAAGTCTTGAATACATTAGAACAAAGAAAATTACAGCACAGGAACTGGCCCTTCAGCTCTCCAAGTTTGTGCTGATCAAGATCCTCCATCTAAACCTGTCACCTCTTTTCTGAGGATCTGTATCCTTCTGGTCTCTGCCCATTCATGTATCTGTCTAGCTACATCTTAAATGACGCTATCGTGCCCGTCTTGACCACCTCCGCTGGCAACACGTTCCAGGCACCCACCACCCTCTGCGTAAAGAACTTTCCACACCTATCTCCCTTAAACCTTTCCCCTCTCACTTTGAACTCATGACCCCTAGTAATTGAGTCCCCCACGCTGGGAAAAAGCTTCTTGCTATCCACCTTGTCTATACCTCTCATGATTTTGTAGACCTCAATCTGGTCCTCCCTCAACCTCTGTCTTTCTAATGAAAATAATCCTAATCTACTCAATGTATCTTCATAGCTAGCATCCCTCCATACCGGGCAACATCCTGGTGAATCTCCTCTGCATCCTCTCCAATGCATCCACATCCTTTTGGTAATGTAGTGACCAGAACTGTATGCAGTATTCCAAACATGGCCGTCCCAAAGTCCAATACAACTGTAACATGACCTGCCAACTCTTGTCCTCAATACTCCGTCCGATGAAGGAAAGTATGCTGTATGCCTTCTTGACCACCCTAACAACCTTCAGGGTACAATGGACCTGAACACCCAGATCACTCTGTACATCAATTTTCCCCAGGGTTTTTCCATTTACATAGAGTTCCCTCTTGAATTAGATCTTGCAAAATGCATCACCTCACATTTGATATTCTTTCCACATTGTTTTTGCCTTTCTCTACATGCTGATCTTCCTCAACTGAAATGTAAAGGCTGCTATGGATATCACCTGTGTCATTTTCAAAGAGTAAAGCAAGATTTGGACATCTGCTCAAACAAATGTGTCAGCACAGTTGTACCAGATATTGGTGAGGCCACTTTTGAAGTACTGTGTACAGATCTGGTTACCCTGCTACAGGAAGGATATCATTAAATGGGAGAGGATTTACTGACATGTTACTGAAACTAGTAGGCTTGAGCTAAAAGGAGAGTCTGGATAGACTGGGACTTTTTTCATTGAAGCGTTGGAGATTGAGGGGGTGACCTGAGAGAGATTTTATAAACTCATGAGGAGCATAGATAAGATGAATAGCAAAGGTCTCTTCCCTAGAGTAAGGAGTTCAAAGCTACAGGGCATATTTTTAAAGTGAAAGGAGAAAAATTTAAAAGGGAGCTTAGGAGCAACTGAGAGTAGTTCATATGTGGTTCATGTGAACTGCTAGAGGAAGTGGTAGATGCAGGTACAGTTACAACATTTAAAAAACATTTGGACAGGTACATGAATAGGAAAGGTTTAGAGGGACACAGGCCAAGTGCAGGCAAGTGGGACTAGTTTAGTTTGGGAAACTTAGCCAGCATGGACAAATTAGACTGAAGGGTGTCCTTCCGTGCTGTATAACTCTATGACTTTAGGACGTCACTAGCAATTTCATTCACTTCTACTCTCTCTCAAAAATGTGAATTAGAATCTAGGATATCATCTTGTGGTTTGTCATCTTTATGCTTGGTACAGGAACCTCACTTTCACTTCATCTAGCCTGTCCTCAAAGTGAAATAAAAGGTCTATACTATCCTCCTGAGGAGCGAGGAATTGAGTTTCTTCAATGAAGACTGATTCACAATAGAATTGATTAGTTAGGTTATCTTCTGCAACTTTGATAAAGATGATTCAAAAGTATACTAGCACCTCTGTTTCTATGTTTAAAAGGAGTCAATTTTATCAGGCTTTATTGATTTAACAAAAAGAAATAAGAGCAGAACACACATGTACCAATTAGGAGTAAGAACAAAAATGTCCAAACAAAAAAGATATAAATGTTTTAGAAGTATTAGTCTTTCTCTGAATTGCTTATGAAGAGTAGGTGAATGAATTTTGTGACTTTTGCAGTGGCTATTGGCAGCAGTGACATGTATAGTTATAGTTAAACAGTCAGTTTTGATATTTTGATATTTGGTTTTGCAGATCAATTGAAGTTCTTTTGTTATGGCTCCATCTGACAATGTTTTATCCCTTTCTTTACCTGTAATGCAGGGATGTTTAATGGCTTTTCTCAAAGCTTTGGCCTTCATGCCAGGACGCAAAGCCAGTAACATACATAGGCCAGTGCTAAAGCTTGCTTTAACTTTGTTTTTGTATACCCCTGGATGAGTAAAACACAAACATGTTTGCAGGAAATAGCCTCCTGCTGGGATGGGGGATGGGATTTGGTACTCAGACTCTCATTATCTTTTCCTTTTTAATCTTTCTGCTTGAGGTTTCCCTGATGCTGCATTGGGATCATGGAATATGTGTAATATTCCAGAATTTCTCTCAGGAAAGCAACTGAATCTACATCTTGTCTGTAACAGTCCTTTTTTTAAAAAAAAGACAGAATTAAAGTTTATAAAGTCCACGGAGATCTATGGTTATGATCTGTGAGTACGACTATGATGTTTTCTCCAGGTTGTGATTCATTATCTAAGCCCAAGCGCATACCCACCAATTTCAAGTCAACTAGTGGACGAAGCAGGAGAATATGTGTCAGTAGGTCATCTGAAGCACCTCCTCCACTTCAGAGGTAGATAGCTGACCACCCCATAGATAATAGCTGAGGGACAGGATGTACATGTATTTGGAAAGGCAAGGACTGAATAGGGATGGTCAACATAGCTTTGTGCATGGGAAATCCTGTCTCACAAACTTGATTGAGTTTTTTGAAGAAGTAACAAAGAGAATTGATGAGGGCAGAGCAGTAGATGTGATCTATACGGACTTCAGTAAGGCGTTCGACAAGGTTCCCCATGGGAGACTGGTTCGCAAGGTTAGATCTCATGGAATACAGGGAGAACTAGCCATATGGATACAGAACTGGCTCAAAGGTAGAAGACAGAAGGTGGTGGTGGAAGGGTTGTTTTTCAGACTGGAGGCCAGTGACCAGTAGAGTGCCACAAGGATCGGTGCTAGGTCCTCTACTTTTTGTCATTTACATAAATGATTTGGATGC
>NC_057722.1:23791137-23810250 GCF_004010195.1 Chiloscyllium plagiosum | reverse complement strand
GAACTAGAGGGCATAGGTTTAGGGTGAGAGGGGAAAGATATAAAAGAGACCTCACGGGCAACTTTTTCACCCAGAGGATGGTACGTGTATGGAATGAGCTGCCAGAGGAAGTGGTGGAGGCTGGTACAATTGTAACAATTAAGAGGCATTTGGATGGGTATATGAATAGGAAGGGTTTGGAGGGATATGGGCTGGGTGCTGGCAGGTGAGACTAGATTGGTTTGGATATCTCGTTGGCATGGACAGGTTGAATCGAAGGGTCTGTTTCCATGCTGTACATCTCTATGACTCTATGACTCTAAGAACATGCATGAGAGAATGGAAAAATCAAAGGGATTCTTCTTCCCATCTGAATATGAGCCCCCAGAATTGTTTGGTGTTCAAATCATTGTGAAGAGGAGGGATGGGCACACAATCACTTGAGCTCACTTAAAGCTTATGATGTGCCCAGTCATGAGACTACTCACCTTTTTGCATCGTCGATCCTGTTCCAGAGCATCCTCACCTGTTAACGAGGATGATCAAAAACAGCACTCTGTTACCATTCGGGTCATTTCTTTGACAGTTTAGAATGTTGATTCCTATAGGAACAAGGAAGAGTATTGTTTACTGTCTCACAATAATAGATAAAAGCCTTAACAAGTGTTAAACTAGGTGCCCATTTTGAGGGTGTATGAACATGTTTGACCATTACCCACTCTGCAGTGACTGCACAAGTGTCACCACTTCCAGAACAGTGCCCATTGACAGAGCTGGATCAAGCCTTTTCATATAAGCTCAAAATCATCGGCATCAACTTGATGGGGTGTTCTCCCTAATAATTGCACCTTCACATTCATCCATTTCTTAATTTCTAAGGGAACCTGGATGATAAGAATAGAGAAGGTTATTCATGTAGTTGCAAAGTTGCAATAGGCTCTCCAGATAACCCCATGACTTCTGATCTCCTATGCATGTCTGCCCAGACCTACTTAGAAACAGGAAGGGGTGGCATCCTACTACCCTATGATAGAGGTATTCCTACCAAGGCTGCATAGCTTGGAGGAGAACTTGAAGGAGTTGTCACTGAACATGGCACCACTAGGGTCCTTCCTTTGGCCGAGCCAATGTACATTTTACACCTTTGGCTTCCACAATGCTTGCTTCACTGACCATAGGAATTCTCCCACTGACTGGCCTGGATTGCTGAATCTTCAGAGAAGGTGCTAGCAGGATTTCAAGCCTTTCAACATGTCTCCAGCCCCTTCACCAGTGGACATTAAAGCTGAAACCCTGATATTTGAGGAAGGAGAAGAAAACATGGTGGGGAAGCTTAGCAGACCTGACACAAACTGTGGAGAGAGAAACAGAGGTAGCGATTTGAATCAGACTTGAAACAGTAACTGCTTCTCTCTCACAGATGCTGCCAGATCTGCCAAATTTCTCCAGCACTTTGTTTTTATTTCAGATTTCTATCACCTGCAGTGTATTAATTTTATTTGAAGCATTTGAAGAAGTTTAGAAATAAGACAGAAAGCTTGTTCTCAACATTTATGTACTTTCTTTATACTGTAAAATAGCAATGCGCCCCTGGCATGCAGGATTACACAGGACGAAAGCCTAATCAAATTGCAGATTGCAAAACCCATGAAAATTTCAAGTCTGTGATACCATTATGTCCTTTTGATGTTGTATCATTTCAATTTGGAATCCCACTAAAATAAGAAAATGCGTGTCAACTATTGATGGCAATTTTCAAGGAACATACACCCTGAATTATTTTCATACTCAATTCTTTTATTTGTTTACTGCCAAAAGGCTTTAAATTAGACTAAACAGAACTCCCTCCAACTATAGCAAATAGCATTGGTACAGATAATGTCATATGAACTTGAAGATTCTAAACGGAATTGGCAGAGTTATAGTAAACACATCAACCAGAAAAAAATGGAACCATCATGGTTTTTGGCAGGAGCAGTAATTATTACTAAGCAATTATAGACTACAGTCTTCTTTTGACCTGCAATCTTGTCAGATGGTTATAAACCATTTGAAGAGGTTCCATGTTACTTAAAGTCCTTTGTGGGTTCATAAAATGAGATTTGTGATTAGCTCAGGAATTCTAATATTGCACATTTGTAATCTTCTTGAGGTTATACAACATCAAACGGCAACACTTGATTTACTCAACACAACAGTGACAATTTGAACAACTTTACAATAATGGAACATAGTTCTTTTCAGTACAGACTCTGAAAAACTATAAAACTGCATAGCCCTATATTGTCAATCCAAATTGTGATTGCACTCAAGCGCATGAATAATGACCACTTTGATGAACTGAAGCGTGTGCAATGAAAGCGTATCCCAGCCAGCAGTCAAGGGGAGAAATGGATCTTGCCTATATGTTTGTCCTAAGTATAAATAAAATCAGAAAGCGTAATGAAACATTGAATCTGTGAAATGATGTATATATTATGAAATGTGGACATTCCATCAACTCACTGCAAGATAAAATTTGCTGCTGTCTGTCTTCCAATCCTTGACAGGTTGATTCAATACCTTTTCCAGTCAGGAGGGAAATAAACTATTCTGCAATTGACAGTTTTAAAATAATGGCACTTTGTTAAGGATAATTTTTAGAACAAAATCTACACTCAGCGAATTGTGAATTATTACAAAAAGACATTTCTGCTTCCTGTTGCCCCACACTTCAGAAGGCTTTAGTAAGGAGTTGCCTCTTTCACTTGGCTGGCTAAAGCTCCAATATTGTACACTCTGATAGTGAGCTTTCTCTTAAGTCCTTCCAGTATTCCACTTCACCGTGAATATCTGACAAAAAGTCACAGTACAGTATACACAAAACAGTCTTAATAGATAACTACCAAGTGTGCTCACAGACAAAATTCTAAATATTGAAACATCTTTTGCAAATTAGAGATGTTATTGTTTTGATTATAAGGAATGTCTTTGAGTGATTAAAAGAGGAAGTATTTGCTACTCTACTTTTGTTGAATTATGCAGAAATCTGTTGACCATTTTGTTTTGATTGTTGCTCCATGCAGTGAACCATATGAATTGATATAAAAAACATTCAATATTAAAACAGATTCTCTGTTGGGTTGGTATTGTTCTAAGCCATAAAGCTTACTTGGAGGAAACAGCAGGCAAGTACCCTGATAGTTTACATAAAAAGTTGTGAATCAAGCACTAAATATAACTGCAAACTGCATTAGTCAACCATAAAAGCACAAATTAGTGGACTTTCCTTCATGTGATTTGCTTAGCATTTTGATTGCATCAATTGTATGAATTGCCTTGTAATCAAAAAATTGGGTTGTCATGATGAGAACCCCAAAATAAGCAGACATTTTTAACTTTTAATTTTAAGGCTTTTTTAAGAAATAAAAGACAGATTTGGACAAAAAAGAAGTCTGTAGATGTAAATTCAGTGCCGTCTGACAAAGTCCTCTCCTCATGGAACTGTCAGTTGTCAGGCAAACTTCAAACAAAGAGAGAGAGACGTCACTGGAAAAGATAATGAGGGGTTTGACTACCTCTCCTCTCTCTGCAGCTAGCAACCTTTTACAGTTATTTTTTTGTGTATTTGCCCTTCTAGAAATATACAAAAAAAGACCTGTCACCCCTGCATTGCAGGTAAAATGGCTCTCTTGATCTGACAAAAGCAAACTAGCCAACAAGCCAGTCAGAAGGACATAATACGAAGATTCTCTTACAGAGCTGTCAGCCACCACCATCAAAAGAATACAGGGTAAAATAGATTTTAAGTAATATGAAAAGCCAAATATTCTGAAATTGACTATTCAATCAATAATATTCCACTATCTGCTCTTCATACATGACCCAGAGAAGCCAATATATATATTGTTTAAATTTCATCAGTCCGTCCCTGAGTGTGTGGGATGCATGTTTGTGTACATAATTGGATATGTGCATGTGAGTGCACATCGTTAATTCTTTTCACATTTTATTACTTATACACTCTCTTTTGTTAACTTAAGAAAGCCTTGATAAATTGGTTCCTTATAAAATGATCCAGAGAAAGGCATTCACAATGGATGGATCCTTTTCAAATTAACCTCGTTGAAGCCAACCAAGGGGTGGATGAAGAAAGTAGGGGAGCCAGTTTATCACTCCTCACCCAGAAGCTTAATAATTGGGGGTATCTGGAATTGCTATAATTTGGGAAACCTTGCATGGGATTTGTTTGTAACAGGATAGAATGGTGCACAAAAGATCCAAAAAGAATTCAAACATGATTGATGCCCAGTTTTGACTGCAACTGCAAAGGATTCAGAATTTGTAAAAGTGGTAAAAATCAGATCTTTTAAAACTTCCAGAAATGTAACCAAATTAGAGAAATTAGATGGAATTTTCTGGAAGTAGTGTATTTGTTTATTTTGCAGACTGGACTGGTGGGCAAGGCCAGAAGACAGCTCTTCTCACTATTAACTTAATTGGGATGGAACAAAAGCAGAAATTTCTGGAAAAGCTCAGCAGGTCCAACAGCATCTGTGAAGAGAAATGAGAGTTAACGTTTCAGGACCAGTGACCCTTCCTCAGAACTGATGGTAGCTAGGAAAATGTCAGTTTATATGCAGATGATAGGGTGGGGAAGGGGGGTAAGGACTAAACAATAGAGGGGGATAGAACCCAAAGAGAGAGAAGAGCAGCTGGACAGACAAAGGAGTGGATAACAATTTGGCCAAGAGGGTGAATAGCTGTTAATGGCTAACAATAGGTTGTGTGTAATGGCAGACTATGTGATAACAAGGCCTGGTGTGTGGAATAGGGGGCTAGGACATGGGAAAGTTCAGGCGCTGAAATTATTGAACTCGATATTGAGTTCGGACGGCTGCAAGGACCCCATGTGTAAAATGAGATGCAGTTCTTCCAGCTTGAGCTGAGCTTGGCTGGAGCACTGCAGCAAGCCTGAGATAGATGTTGGCCAGGGAACAGGGCAGTGTGTTAAAGTGATAGGCAATTGGAAGCTCAGAGCCTTCTCTGTGGGTAGAAAATAAATGTTCTGCGAAGCAGTTACCTAGTCTATGCTTCATTTCCCCAAAGTAGAGGAGCTGACCACATTGTGAACAGTGAATGTAGTAGGTAGATTGTGAAAAGTGCAGGTAAAGTACTGCTTCACTTGGAAGGTGTATTTGTGCCCTTGGATACTGAGGAGGAGGAAAATGGGCAGGTATTACACCTTTGGCGGTTACAGGGGAAGGTGACTTGGGGCTGTGGAGTGGTGTTGGGAGTGAAGGAAGAGTGGACCAGAGTATCCCGCAGGGAATGGCCTGTTTCCATACTGTGAGGATTCTATGATTTCTATGATTTATGTTTTGTATTAAATGGAAACAGAGATGTCAAGGAAGGGAAGGGAGGAATCAGAGATAGACCAGGTGAAAGTGAGGGTGGGGTTGAAATTGGACACTAAATGAATGAACTTTTCAAATTACGGATGAGAGTGGGAACCAACGCCAATGATATCATTGATATATCGGAGAAAGAGTTGTGGGTGGGTGCCAGAACAGGACTGGAACAAGGAATGTTCCACATACCCCACAAAGTGGGCCTGATGTCCTATGTCCTAGCCCCCTATCCCACACACCAGGCTTTGTTATCATATAGTCTGCCTTTACACACTACCTATTGTTAGTCACTATCATGCTTCATTAACAGCTATTCACCCTCCCAGCTAGATCGTTATCCACTTCTCTGTCTGTCTAACTGCTCTTCTCTCTCTTGGACTCTATCCCTATGTATTGTTTATATTTTATCCCACTCCACCTCCCATCATCCCCTCCCCCCTCCATCATATCTCTTCACAGATGCTGCTGGACCTGCTGAGCTTTTCCAGCAATTTCTGTTTTCGTTTCTGATTTACAGCGTCCGCAGTTCTTTCAGTTTTTAATTGGGATGGATCCTGGATGATGGTGATGGCCAACCAGCCACTTTCAACCTGGTTCAGTACATAATTCCCACACCCTCCTAGCTGTCCAACAAACATGCCAAGGAGCTCAGTCTTTCTCACTCATTACTCTTCAACTACATTTCTTTATCTAATCACTTGCTGAACAAAAACCCTTTCTCATTCCACTCAACTGTCTATCTCCAAACTCAATGTTATTTAAATTCTTCCTTATTTGTTCCCCTGCTCCTCATCATTTCTTGTACGGCAGATCAATGCAGGTGCCAGTGCATAGTCAGACTTAGGATTAGCTGAACTCCAGAACTCTGAAGACGTCTAATAATTTTGTCAAAGTATAATTAGTATTTCAAATTATGTGTCTTTTTGACCACTCATACAGTATTCTTTAGTGGGCTCCATCATGAACTTGAGAGAAGTTTACAAAGGTCAAGTGTCAGAGGAGCAAGACTAGGTTCCAAGTTTATCAGAGCCTGATTGGAAAAGAGTCAGAGTTCGGGGTCAGCGGCAGTGATGCTTCTGCATTGGCATGGAAAATGAGAAGCACTTATACCTCTGGATCCTTGATCCTTACACCAGAATTTAGATTCCCTATGTAGTTTAAGATGTTGGCAAAAGTGTGGTGTTGCTCTGCATTGTATTTGCTAAACTGTGGACATTTTGTAGGATTTGATTTATCTCAAAAAAATATAATGTAAGAAGAAGAATGCAGTATAATCCAGAGATCAAACCCTGACTGGTTTTTGATAAATTTATAAAACTGGAACAAAGGTATAACTTATGGAAATAGGATTGAGAAGTTTAAACAAAGTATCAAAAAGAGATACTTTCCTCCATTTACTTTTAGACAATTGTTTTGCAACCCACTATTATTGAATTTCTAGATTGATTCGGGGTAGATTCGGTAATCATTGGACATGTAAAACCCTTTTTGTGTATAGGGCAGATGAGTAGCCATTATTAATAAGCCCAAAATACGCTCTTCGAATAGTCACAATTCTACAATTCACATTTCTCTTCCCTGCAAACACAGACAAGATGCAATGAGAAATAAACAGAGACATGCACACAATCTTAGGAAGGCATAACCCACTTCAAAAGATCATGATGGAAGTCATCAAGTGGGAGAAGATTCACAATATGGGTAGGAGGGTAAACTGAAAGAACCTGCTCTTGCTTTTTATAGCTGCAATGACAAATCTTATCTGTGTCATGACATTTCAGCTAGTGTGAAGCAATAAATGTAGTGTGTTGTGAAATGTGTCATGTGTTATCTAAACAACCATGTTACAGAACAGTGTGCAGACTCACTTATCATGTGTGCGTTTTTCTCATTACTGATATGCTACACCACTGAACATCACTGTCACTTGACACCGACAAGCTGGAATGTAGACTACTGATGGTTTTGTAGATTGAAAGGGTGAAGCACAGTTTGATTCACTTTACACAGATCGGGAAAAGCAAAAGAAGCTGCAAGGGGCATAGCTGCCGCTGAACTGATAGCTATCATTATCAAAGTCCACATTTATCTACTTCATGATTCAAACTTCAGGGGATCAGCCATCAAATCAAAAATATTCAGGAACATGAATGGTTGCATCAACAGTTGTTTTCTTGGAGGTTTCTGTGCAAACTTTCTTCAGTCCTATTGCCAACCCATCGAGTAATGTCAGGCAATCTAAATGTTTCAATTTGAAGTTTGCAGTGAATAACACACAGCTTGAACTTGCAAACAATAAGCAGAAATGAATTTTCTTTGGTGTGTACCCTCTTGATTCTACTCACAGACTGAAGTCTACACTATAAATGCACTACTAGCTGTCCTTAGTGAAGTACAATAAAGAAATTCAAAAGGTCAGAACTGCAGTTCCCTTTGGCGAAATACATTGAGGGTTTCACTTTCAGAAATTCACAATTCACTAACACAAATAAAAGGGAAAAACAAAGGAATAAATAATACACAAATAAATTATCCTCAGTGAAATCACATCATTTCAAACTTTGGAGTAAATTGTCACTGATCATAAAATCCATTGATCAGATAGAGTTAGAATGATCAGATAGAAAGATGCCAGCAATGATTTAGTGATGGCATGGACTTCATCTCTCACAATGTTAAGTTTATTCTGGTGCCAACTACAGTATAGGGCATCGCTCGCACAAAACAACAGTGATACCTTCAAGGAGGCTAAACAGGTAATTAGGGTGAAGAGTTCCCTTAGATAACAAACCAGAGAGTAAATAGGGATTATCATTTTTTTTAAAATATAATTTTACAGGAAGTAAAAAGAAGATTGGGACTAATGTGTGGTTTTGAATTAAAAACTGAAATACCATGGACTGAAAAAAAATTAATAATAAAAAGTGAAAATTGATTTTGAAATTACTGAAATGGAATGTGGAAATTTGATATTCTACAGTAATTTTTTTTTCATCCCAGAGAGATAACTCAATCATAATTATGACTTTGGTAAACTGAAAAAATCTAGTTATAAATCATTCAACAAAGAAAAAATAGCATTTTTGACAGTGAAAGTAATAACATAAAAACTAGAAATTCTTGTTTGTCTGTGATTTATGAAGAATGCTAACTGCATAAGCTTTGACAGTACACCCTTTGGAGGAGTGGGGAATTACTGACAGGGATTTCTAGATTTCTGTGATTAATTGCGCTTGTGTATGAAAGATTTTACTGTCAGATCCATGAGTGATGACAGAGATCACTGACAATTTTACCATTATTACAACCACAAAATCTGGCCATGGTTTTAATTTCAGTTGGCCTCCAACCACAGAGTTGAACAATAACAATGAAAGACTGATTAAAAGCAGAGACATCCTATGAAACATAATTGAAAGCAAAGATATTCTGAAATCAGCCTGGATTTCCTGTTCTGCCTTTTTTTGTTAACTGATGTTCACCATTTTCCATCCACTGTAACTTGCCTTGTTGTTAATTCTAATCCGCAAACAATTGCTCATTGATGTATAGTGTATGATGCATAATGACACAAACATATTGACAAGTTTCTCCAGGAGACACTGAAGGGGCCATATATCAAAAACAATGGGGACATACTTATCTCCATTGGTAAATAAATGTTAGATGTAACCACCAGCCTCTTGTGAGTTGTTGATTTCACTGGTGGTCCACTAGAAAGTTGCCCAGAGGTCAAAACACATCAGGTGTTTCCCCTATTTTTCTGAACCCAGCCCATGCCTCCAAGGTGACTGTGAAAATTCATCTCAAACCAATCAAGCAAACAACTAGAGGAATGAACTTTCAACCTCTGACAACTGGGAAAAAAATGAAGCAATCCATGACTTCTTTTAAATTAGGAGTATACTCATCACTTTGATGAACAAAATGTTACCCTAGGAAAAGTTTCCAAAGTGTAAATTGCACAATTCCACATAATCAATCAACATCAGGGAAACCACACTCAGACAGTATGAGGCAAAGATATGATGATAATATTGCAGTGTGAATCACATTGTGCTACAGATTCTCTGTTTAATGTCACTTATTGTTTCATACACCAATTTACAAGTTATTTAACACCTTTAATAACAATTTGGCCAGGAGGACAAATTTTTAAGAAACATATTTAATTGTTTAATAAATTAAGAGTATGCAAGTTAGATCTGTGGTTGCAGAAGAATTTTAGGTGTACAGAGATGGTGTGCCCTCTTAATTATTCCATTGTTAACATATTAAATGTATGAGTATTGCTGAAGAAAGACATTTTGTTGAAGCTTTTCATCTTGCACTCATCAGGACATTGCACGGGAACACCAATTCAAAAGGAAAGCCAATTGAATAAAATAGACTGCCAACTGGTTAGCAAGTGGCTTCTACCAAATAGAATTATTACACATTTGATTTAATCCCTGCCGTCCCCTTCACTTTTTTGATCACGCTGCATTGCCCTTTGATGAGAAGGATATTGCTTATCACTGGCCACTCAAGTGTTTCCTTTCCTCATATACACCTATTGTTTTTCACTGTGTCCTACTCCTGCACACACACGACATGGGTGCTGTGGGGGGGAAAAGAAATTTTTAAAAACTATATATATATATTTATAAAAAAAACAGGAGATTTAGAATCTCCTCAGTTTAGGGGACTGACTCTGTGCTGGCTGGGCCACAGACAGTGCATTCCTGCTGCTACTGAGAAGGAGAGTTTCTTTTTCTTTAAAAAAAGAAGCATTACACACTCAGGTGTTCCTTGTTCCCTGGTGGTCGAATATGAATAAAGGATTCTGCACTCGTTGTTCTTCACTGTGTCCTACAACTGCACACACACGACATGGATGCTGGGGGAAATAAGCACCACTGCTGCTTGGCAGTAGTGTGGGGATTTTTTAAAGATTAAAAAAAGAAAAAGAAAGAAAAGAAAGAGCATTGCATTCACATCGACAAATGCACCAGTTCATGCTGATTGACAGCTAAGAGCCAGGTTCTGGTTAGATTTTGAACCAGACAGGTTACTACTGATTGGTCAGCCCTGACAAATGAACCTACAATGGCTGTCATCTATTTTGTTGATTTGGAAATCAACACAGTATGTACACATTCTGTTTTCAAAAGTTAAAAATCACACAACACCAGGGTATTTGGAAGCACTCGCTGTGATTTTAACTTTGTATACCCCAATCCAACACCGGCAACTCCAAATCATGTTTTCAAATGAAGAGGGTCTGTGATTTAACATGTAGTTTCTAGTGCACACATTGTGACTCCAACTGACAATCCTGAACTAGTTGTCTGCAACAGTGCCTATCATTAGATTGAGTTTGCAACTAGACAACATTTGCTGAATGTGCAGAAAATTATGGCAACAATCAATTTGAGATCATGAATGAAAACTGTCAGTATCTGAAGGAATTGGAAATTTTAATTATTTCTACGAAAAGTATTTGTTAGTTTCACTAAGTATGCATATAAATAAAAAATTGAATATAGTATTAGTAAAGAATTTAAAAGTATTTTCATTGATTAATTAGGCAGCAAAAACAATAAGGAAAACTATGAAAAGCAATAGATTTTCTAGATGACTTAAGAAAACACGTCTATTTACTATATACTAATGTTATTTTGTGTCTCACAATATTACATTTAAAATATCATTGATAACACTTCTGTCAGGTCCATGATCCATTGTAAAATTGCCCTTTCACTTGCAGATTAATACTGTTATATAGGACTTTGTAATGTTAAAACAAACCATGTGGCTTTAGTTCCAAAAACAAGTGCTGCAAAGGCTTTGTCTTTTTTACTTTGGTGTGGGAAACAAAATGCCAATTTTTGATTAGTTTTCTATTATACTTTCTTCTCCATTAACCAATATCATCTTCAGGGTGTTGAATAGTTTCAGATGAAAACCATTTGGTTCAGATGTTCTATATAGAAGGTTAATAATGTAAAATGAAGCCTGAAAATTTGAACTCCTTTTCAGGAAACGTAATTTCCGTCAAAAAAAAGAAAAAATCTTATGACACAAACAGTAATGTTGGAAATACTTGACAGTTCAGGCTGTAGAGAGTAAACTAGAATTATTATTTTAAGTAAGTGTTCATCAAAACAAGAACAAAATAAAATTGCTTAGAGAAATGTACCTTGAAGGACAATGTGTATTTGCAGATTGTCATCTTGTGACATCTGCTACGAGTTGCTTTCTCTTTAGTTCAAAAAGTCCTTAAAATAATTACATGAAACATGCGTTAGAATTATGTAACAGAAATCATGAAAATTTTCAAAACTGTAAGAAAGTCAGCTAGTGTGAACAAAATAAAACAGCAAGGAAGATTTAGAACCGCAGTCTGCAACTTTGAATTATTGTTGAGTCAAAATGACTATGAATTTTCCATTCCTTGCTGGTTTGAAAATGAGGTAAGAGATGGATCTGGAATTTTTTCCATTCTTCATGACAAAACTATGAAGTAATGATGATTGATTAATTGACAAACTTTAACATGTCAGAATTGCAACCTGGTTGTTAGTGCAAAAGAAATTTTTCAACAAGTTGCATTGCAAGCTAGAATTCACTGTGGCAGTAAAGTCATGCTGTAGACATTTTGAAAGCTTTTAAGATACCACCCAGCATACCCACAATTCCTATCCCTTGCATCGTAAAATCTAACTAAATCACATACAGAGCAGCTGTATGATCAGAATGGCTTCAACATCTTATTTCAAGAGAATGTTTGAACAGGATGCAAGTAAACGTAACATTTCATTACAATCTATATTCTTCTACATGATTGCATATAAATCCAGTAGGAATTATTTTGCTTTATCTGGAAAGATGGAAATGATCCTTTCAAGTCAAATTCAAATTGAGAGAATGAATGGGAAAAGATCTTGTGTGCTTTTAACATTCTTTATTGAATTATATGGAAACAATTATCATTTAAAAACTGTGATTAATATTAACATATTAGTAAATCCACATGCAATTTGTGTCTATACTTTACACTGCTAAGCAAGTTATTTCCCAATAGTGCTAGACTTTGAAACAATATTATTCCACTATCATTTTGCCCTCTGATCTTCAAATAAAAACAAAGACAAAATATCTGGACTTCAATTTTCTCTCAAATTCAGAGCTGCCAAAAGCTGCCATCATTTCCAGATTCAACCACATTCAAGTGTAGTTCACAATTTCAGACAAATGTCATCACCCTTTGGAACATATTACAAGGATTTTATTGTTCCAAATGTCATTCAGCTCCTGACCTGAGAGGAAGGGATCATGTTTTCTCTGAACTCTGACTCTTGACAGGATATATGGCTGCCATGTGGTTTCGGATCTTACACCTTAAGAGTACTCCAAAACAAAATCATGTCTAAACCACTTCAAAATGTATTCATTCATGGACTTATAGATATAGCACTTAAATACAATTCCATTATTGAAACACAACCATGAAGTGCTGAAATAATTTTCTTGTACTTCTGCATGTGCAATTTGAACAGAGTATACAACTCAGATTTGTAAAATAACAATTTTTTCTACTACCAGTTCAATTTTCAGCATTTTCTAATTGCATCCCCCACTACTAATGCAGGAGCTTAAAGCATATTTCATGTCATGCACTTCAGCTGGTGTGGGATGTGAAGTATAGGAGTGCTCAGTCCATACTGTGATGTTTTCTGCCACCTAGTGGTCCAAGACCATAAATGGGAGCAGTTTGGTGTTCCAAGCACACCACACAAACATCTATTAATTATGGATTTAAAGACGTTTCAACATCACGAGTCAGAAATTGTGCCACTGCAATTTTAGAAGTCAAAAAGCAAGGACAAGTTGATTTTGTTAAATACTTTTAGTACAAATTGACATTTCTCACTTAAACAAATTATCTTGTTGCCCTTGATTTTAAAGAACAAGCAGAAAGTCGAGAGCACAAACAAAAAACATTTTTCACAATGTGTAGGATTCTTTCCCAAAAGAAGTACTATTCCTGCCAGATTAGGTTTCTCTAATAGAATATTTTGTATATTGTTGGCTCGTATATTCCAAGGAGTGACAATCACAGTTAGGTTGGTATTCCATCTGTTTTCTTCCATCAGGACTGAGCTCCACATTTCTATCCGGGGTTTCCAATCTCCAATTTCCAATCCCGGCTCCCTCAGAAATGTAGAGGTGCAGGATAGTTGAGGAAGTTAAACCACACACCGTTTTGCGGCAGTCAACGTGCCATGTTCTGAGAATTAAACATTCAACGGTACAGCCAGCCACTTTGATAGCTGCTGTGAAAGGCTGAGTACATAATGCAAATGTGTAGGGTGCCAGATAAATGATATTTTTGTAGAACAAGCTCAGGCTGGATATTGGAGTCATGGGGGGGAGGGCGCCTGCCTAGGCAGACAGGTGGGGGTGAGTGTTAGGGAGTTCAAGCCAGAAATGGGAGGGTGGCCATGTTGGTGCTTGGTTGGGGAGATCTGGTTAGGTATGGTGGTCAGGGGTCAGAGGATGTTCAAAAGTTCACAGAAGATGGAGGAGGAAAGGGGTGAGGCAGTGCATGAGTGTGGTGAGTCAGATGATCAGCCTAATTTTTATCCAGATTTTTTACCGGGGCTTTGTTTATATTTTCCTGGGTATCAATTCTCCAAATTGTCCAGCTTTAAATGGATTGTTTTGAAAGGAGAATTGTCAGTCTGTATCTTCAATTTTATGGGCAATTCCCACAGAGTCCTCTGCATCTGGGATTCCACATGGTCCCAATGTGTAACTCCAGTCTGTGCTGCACTAACAGCCACCTGACCGTTGGAATACCCAGGCCTTATTAACACTGCAAATGTTATTCGTTTTGCAATACCATTATTGCGTTATATCCATCAACAATTATTGCAGATTTTACAACAAGATCCTATGTTTCAAGTTAAAAGCACATTGCAAGTAATGCATTTTTTAAAAAACCACACTGTTAAATCAAGCATGACTTGGATAAATATGACTTGTTTTATTTCTGCTGCCCAATTGATTGCATCCGCAATCCACTTATTAGCTCCTTTTTGCAATCATACAAGATTCTGACTGGCAAGCTAAGGCAGCTGTTACCCCATTCTCCAGCAACCTACTCACCACGATCAATAAACTGACAGTGCTCCATTTCCATAGGTACAAATCTTATGTCTATGTTTAGCTCCATCTAGTGGCAGAGTTGGTAAATGCTGTTAACTATATGCAATATGAATCATTCATAGCCTGCAAATTTCTCAGCATTCTTTCATTACACATCTTCCTCTGTACTAGTAACAAAAAGAAGCAATCAAGAACAGTACATTCTAAATCTGCATTCTAGGCCTGGAGTTATGTACAGACCAGATGTTAAACAGAAAACAGCACCCATTCCTCCAGACATCAATTTACACTGGTATTTCTTGTCAATCTCATTACCATATGCCCAAATGTAAAATGGGCATAAAATTAGCCTAACTATCCATCATAGTTTGAACATACTTGCAATGGAATACAATCAATATGACCAAAATGGAAATAAATAGTTGTTCACATATTTCACATTTCTGAACAGTATTTGCCACAAAAATCTTTTGGAAAATGAAATCCTTACATTAAGTTTATCTTTTAAAAGCAATGCTTTAAATGAAAACTTTTTTTCATAATAAGACACACAGTCGTTCAAGTTGAAGGAGCTGTTCCTAACTTCTTTGATGTTGACCTGTGACAGAGTGTGCTGTCATATAAAAGCCTATGACAAACTCCTCACCGCACTGCCCTCTTCCTGTGGATAGGCCACACTCTCACTTTGGAACCAGTCATCCCCAAGGTCTTCAGTTTTGAGTGACTCTTCCTCCAGTATGACAACGTCCAGACCATCTCCTACGACATAGTGGGAGACACAACACTCAACAACCACTTTGATTCCATTTCTACGGAATGTTGCACAATATGTCCAAGCACCTGAAGTGTTTTTTCAGCACTTGATTGGTGCTTTTGAGCTATTGCCTGCTGGAAATGAACTTGAGTTGACCCTCGCAGTTTTGGTGTGTGGGATGCAATAATGGGAGCAAGGGATAAGCTCCATCATTCAGTTCGTTATCCTTCCACTGGGTTCCCAGCCTGGGACTGCAACTGGTGATTAAGTTGGACACAATTGATCAGAGTTTAGAAGAAAGGTGATCTAATTGAAGCATATCAAATTTAAGTGACTTGTCAGGATAAATGCTGGTAAACTAGGTATCACAACCTCAAACAAAGAGCTGACCATTTCAGTTTGGAGACTATACAAGTCAAAAATGTCTTCATTCATAATATTTGAATCAAGCTGCTACAGAGACAAAGCGATCGGTAGAGCTTTGATGACAAAAGAATTAGAAGGTGCAGGGAGGCATATAAAAAGGGTGAGGCAGTGTAGAAGGTTTGCTGGATTATACTGAATGACAGAGCTGGCTCAGAGCTGAATGGGCTTTTCTTGCCCCTAGTTAAGTTCTCTATGAATAATCATTGCAACAATGTGTTACGCATACACAGCTACAGATCTTGCTTGTGAATCAGAGACTGTCTGAATGTTGAGATTGAGGCTTTTAATATAGTTTTGTGGATTCTGATGGAGTATCCTTTTGTGCAATTATAGTTTCATAAATCACACACAAATCACTCTGGTTCTTAGAAATTTAATGCATTTTGCATTTGTTGTTCTTGGGAATTCCAAATACCCAATATAGACAGGACTATTCTCATAATAACAGTTCCCAATTCTCATCTGCAATTGCAACTTTATTCTCATCTTTAAATCATGATAGCCTCCTAATGGTATGCGTGTGATTTTGCTGGCTGTTCTTCTGGGTGATGTTTCTTCCCAACAAAGTGTTGTTCCCATTTGCTTGTTGTTACTGTGGTACCTGTTGTTGTTCTGTTTCCATTGTTGAGATGCTTTGGAGATGCTGGTGTTGGACTGGGGTGTACAAAGTTAAAAAATCACACAACACCAGGTTATAGTCCAACAGGTTTAATTGGAAGCACACTAGCTTTCGGAGTGCTGCTCCTTCAGTAGGTGATTGTTGAGATGACGTGGATCTTTGCAGCTGTTGGTTGATCTGTGTCCAATGCAGAAGCTGTGTCACAACTTCCTGATCAGCCAGTTGAGGAACAACTTTACTAGTTTCATATACAAGCCTCCCATTGCAATATGTGTATATGTGGAGTCACAAGCAAAGATAATGGCTGGCCACTCTTTCTCAGTCTGAGTGCAACATCATTCCAGTTGTATGAATGCCCAGGGATAAACGTTGTCCTTGCTGAATTAGGGTTGCCCCAAGTCCTGTCTTGTTGGCATCACACTGCAAGGTAACTTAAGCAGTTACATCATAGTATTTCAGCAGTAATTTTAAAGAATGCAACTCTTCTTCTATGCCACAAACTGGCAAAATGGTACACATTCCCACAATAAATTAGGCAAGAATGTTGATGAACATTTGATGCTTTTACATCTGTTGGTTGCCACATTGCTGCTATAGCTTTTACATTTTAGAATCTGACTGAAGATCTCTTGGTATCAGTACATGGTCTAGGACTTGGCTTCAAGCATCTGTTTTTGCAAATTTTTTTTATTGTTCAGCTTCAGGTACATGTGGCAAGCTGTGTTTACATTTTTATTGTGGTCAATGGCTTCTTCCATTGTGTCTCTGTGTTCATAAACTATCAGGTCATCCACTATAGCTTCCATTCTGGGATCATCACAAACTCTCACGTTGTCTGCATTAATACTCTACTAGAGCCATGGAAATGTCAAATTGCATGTGCCACTATATTGCCAAAATTATATCCAGAATGTAGTAAGAAAGCTGCTGCTTTCTTGCAGCTTCTCTGGTCAGTAAATAGTAGAATAGATTTTACCTTTGCAAGTTGCAGCAAAATTCCTTTGATGATTGATGTAAGCTAGCAAATCCTTTCAAAGCTTTATTTAGAATTCTGGTCAATGCTGTCTGTTTTCACAGTGTTTCACCACTACCATGCTGCTGGTCCATTAATTAGGAGTTGTCACTTTCATAATTATTCCTTTCTTTCCCCTCCAGCTCTATCTTGTCTTTCTGACTGGCCCTGAGGGCAGCTGTAACTTTCCATCGCAGACGTTGAATTGATCTTATATGGTCATCTACTTTGAGATGATATTCTCCAGGAAGACATGCTAAAACTGTTAACACATTGCTGTACGTCTCTAGGATCTATCCTCTGGCCTGTGGTTTAGCATTCTGTGACATGCTGCAAATCCCTATTGCACAGTGAGATTTCCATTCTAAGCTTTAACTTGCTCAGGCTGTGGTGAGCAGTTCTTGCTTGCTAACTGTGATCTGGAAGTCCAAGTTTTCACTTTTGTCATTACAGTACGTTTGTAGAATAATCTGTCTACTCAGCATGAACGTGATGCAAGCATATAACCTCAGCTTTGTCTCTGAGGTCTCCACTTTGGATCAAGTTGAGGCACTTTGCATGGTTTGTGAAGGTCTAGCTGTGGCTTGACACATTAACTACTATGACACTTTAGATTGATTTGATGTTATCTTGCTGCAGCCAATCATTCTAACAGCTACAAACCATGCATCATCTATTGACACAACTGAACCAACCTTGTGCGGTGGTGTAGAATGATTTGTCAGAATATTCAGCTGATATCTCTCGGGTGACAATTTATATTTGCTTATTGCACTTCTTTCTAGCCATATATGGCAAAACTAAAGAGCTGATCACAGACTTTAATAAGAAAGGAGGAGAAAGCACCCCCATCTACATCAATGGAACTGAGGTCGGGAGGGTGGAGAGCGTCACGTTCCTCAGAGTGACTATAACCAACAACCTGTCCTGGACTTCTGTTGTAGATGGGATGGTCAAGAAGGCACAACAACACCTTTTCTTCCTTAGGCAGCTTGGGAAATTTGGCATGTCCATTAGGACTCTCACGAACTTCTACAGATGCACCATTGAAAACACACTGTCTGGATGCATAACGGCCTGGTATGGCAACAGGATCGTAAGAAACTACAGAAGGTGGTGTGCTCAACCCAGACCATCAGGGAAGCCAACCTTCCATCAATGGAAGCCATTTACATGGCTCACTGCTGCGGAAAGACTATTAACATCATCAAAGACCTTTTGTATTCCAGTAATGATCTCCTACAACCTGTTCCATCAGGTAAAAGATGCAGAAGCCTGAACACATTCACCAGCAGGTTCAGGAACAGCTTCTTCCCGGCCTTTATTAAACTATTGAATGGACTCTCTAATCTCAACTAATGCTGATCTTGCTAACGTTGATCTCTCTTGTACACCCTGTGCAATTTTACCTGTATGCCTCTGTCTAAATCTTTTGTCTGTCCAACTTAGAACATAGGACATAGAACAATACAGCACAGAACAGGCCCTTCGGCCCACGATGTTGTGCCGAACATTTGTCCTAGCTTAAGCACCCATCCATGTACCTATCCAATTGCCACTTAAAGTTCGCCAATGATTCTGACTCTGCCACTCCTACAGGCAGCGCATTCCATGCCCCCACCACTCTCTAGGTAAAGAACCCACCCCTGACATCTCCCCTATACCTTCCACCCTTCACCTTAAATTTATGTCCCCTTGTAAAACTCTGTTGCACCCGGGGAAAACGTTTCTGACTGTCTACTCTATCTATTCCTCTGATCATCTTATAAACCTCTACCAA
>NC_057722.1:23708621-23790482 GCF_004010195.1 Chiloscyllium plagiosum | reverse complement strand
TTCCATTACTTTGCCTACCACTGAAGTAAGACTAACTGGCCTGTAATTCCCGGGGTTATCCCTATTCCCTTTTTTGAACAGGGGCACAACATTCGCCACTCTCCAGTCCCCTGGTACCACCCCTGTTGACAGTGAAGACGAAAAGATCATTGCCAACGGCTCTGCAATTTCCTCTCTTGCTTCCCACATAATCCTAGGATATATCCCGTCAGGCCCGGGGGACTTGTCTATCCTCAAGTTATTCAAAATGTCCAACACATCTTCCTTCCTAACAAGTATCTCATCTAGCTTACCAGTCCATTTCACACTCTCCTCTTCAACAAAACGGTCCCTCTTGTTTGTAAATACTGAAGAAAAGTACTCATTCAAGACCTCACTTATCTCTTCCGACTCAATACATGACTACTACCCTGTGGCTTCTGCACCTTTCCAAAATCTGTTTCCCAATCTGTTTCTCCACATCTCTGCTGCTATTGGGGGGGGGCCTATAGTAAACACCCAACAAGATGACTGCTCCTTTCCTATTTCTGACTTCAGCCCATACTACCTCCAAAGGCAGATCCCCCTCGAACTGCCTTTCTGCAGCCATTATACCATTTCTAATTAGCAATGCCACCCCTCCTCCTTTTTTACCACCCTCCCTAATCTTACTGAAACATCTGTAACCAGGAACCTCCAACAACCTTTCCTGTCCCTCTTCTATCCACGTTTCTGTGATGGCCACAACATCATAGTCCCACTTGCTTAAACAAATATTTTCACTATACCTCGGTACACGTCAAAATTAATAAATCAATCAATCCATTTGAATACACAATGATTCAGCTTCTTTCCCCATGCTCAAAATGCTTTCTCCTTAGAATAATATTCTGCAAAGGATTTGCATCCTACACTTTATCCATGACTACTCAGCTCTTTGGGTCTGAAATACCTCACAGCATAAAGCAAGGCCTGGTCTGCTCTGCCATGAATATGCTTGAGATGCTGATGTAAAACTTCAATGCTCCCGCGTGTGAATTAGTTCCTGACAGGAAGTTTCTCATCTCTCAGAAGATGTCTTCTCACTGCAGGATCTCTTCTGCCTTATACAATCCCTACCTTAATTAGATAATCTTTTAGTGGCACAATGTCAATGGATTTCATACGCTGTGTTAAAAAAAGTCACATATTAGTTAATCAACTCTTTTTCACTTTAGGCCATTTATAAATTTTCTTCACATGAGGTTCAAAGTGTGCCTTCAAGGCTTCAAATTTCTTCTTTTCTTCAGAGAGATTTCAGGGGGAATACACAATAAAGCAGTCTTTTCCCAAGCACTTGAAAGAATCTAGTCTCTCTTTTCTGCTCTGGCCTATAAAACAGATAGAGTCATAGAGTCACAGAGATGTACAGCACGGAAACAGACCCTTTAGTCCAACTCATCCATGCTGACCAGATATCCTAAATCAATCTAGTCCCATTTCCCAGCACTTGGCCCATATCCCTCTGAAACCTTCCTATTCATATTCCCATCCAGATGCTTTTTAAATGTTATAATTGTATTAGCCTCCACCACTTTCTCTGGCTCTTTTGCTAGTTCACAATTTTGCCATTGTGCATGGAAAACAAATGTGGGTTTTGCTTCATATAATCTTTTATTTCAACCAGAGCTGGGAAAGGAAAGGTTATAGCCATATCTATTTCCCAGAGTTTCCACTGGGCCTGCTTCTTTGTTTGTTTTTAAAAATTTCTTCGGTTCCTTGTAGTCATTTTCATTACTCTTAACATTCCTTACTCTCTGTCAGTAACTGTACTTTATCACAGCTTTTCAATGCTCACTCAATCTCAGCTTCACTTCTACATCATGTTGTGTGTTCACAAGGTTGCAGTCCGACCTTATGATGTCTTTGTTGATGTGTTTGTAAGGTGGTTGTCTCCAGGTTTTGTGCATTCTGATAGAGATTGTATGTTTGTGGAAATGCCTCTTCTTTATCGGTACAAATTGCATTTCAACTCCAAATGCTCTTCATCATCAAAACAGCTGATTAGGAAGAGAAATTACAATCAATTCGATGCCACTCATTCATATCTCCACAAAATTAGGAAAGAAAATATAAGATTCATTGTTATTTCATAAGTTCATTAGACTACAATTTGCCTGCGTCTCAGGAATCTCTATCACACTCTCTGAGCTCTGTTCTTGTACTTGGGATTACAACATGACCCTGTCAGCATTCTAACAGGAAGTTGCTGTGAAATCCTGGTTTAGCATAGGTAGCAGTAATTCAGTGACACGTCTTTATTCCCAAAACAAATCACTTTTCTGCATCACAGTCACCCTGCGCCAGTTTTTGACTTTGAAGCTTCTCTCTGACAAAAGGGGCCAAATCAAACGAGTCACCTTTTTGCAGCTCTTTTTGCTTTCTCCTGACACATTGACAGTTCATATTACAACAGCAGTAGTGTGGTACATGACAATAATTTCTGGCAACATCAGCCCTCTGACCAACAAGAATGCCTGGAATAACATAGGATGTGTTTGCTGTTTAGTGACTTATTCTTGAATGATGCAGTTGTTGCCACAGGGATAAAATTGTCATGTTGTCTGAAGAATTACTTTTTTTCCTAGTGTCACTGAGGCTGTCAGTTTACAATATATAGTATTGTTTCTGACTGACAACATCAAGCACTCCTTAGTTCAATATGGCATGGAACCCAGACCCCTTACTGCAACAGTGAAGTGTCCAGCCTCTCACACCAGCGACTCATGTAATTTCAGGTGTCAATTATACCTTACACCTATGAGATCCTTCTTTCAAATTACTGGCCACTTCAAATTGCAATGGAAGTGTCATTTTCATACGAGTTCAATCATCAGGAGATCGTAATGTTGTTAATTTGGTGGTAGTTAATGCAAGGCTCTTAGTCATTTTATATTGTGATACTGACTGTTCCAGGTTATTTCAGCATAATTGCAGAAAGCAGAAAGATGAATTTCTTGATCCTCCCAAATAGAGCCATCAATAAATACCTGAGATAAAATGGGACTGGGTAAGAACAAGATAAAACAAAAAACTGTGGATGCTGTAAATCAGAAACAAAAACAGGAATTACTGGAGAAACTCAACAAGTCTAGCAGCTTCTGTGTAGAGAAAGCAGTGCTAACATTTCAAGTCCAGTGACCCTTCTTCAGACAGCACAACAGTCTGAAGAAATTTATAAAGCAGGATAATCAATGCCAGTGACAAAGATAGTACTCAGTGAATAGCAATCTTTCAGCAACATGAGTGGGACACTAAAAAATTTTATTTCATCAAGCAACCACAATGGATGACTGAAAATCTCCAGCCTGATCAAAGGAGATAAGCTGCACATAACTCTATGGGAATCAGACTAACACCCAAAAATCCAGGGCATGGTCAAGGAGAAGAAACAGTCTGGTCGAAACATCCAGGATATTGCTACAATGAGACCACTCCTTTCATTTTGAAAGTGTTTGCCTTAAACAGAAATCTAGGATAATAAGGAAGAAAGTACTTATTTCAATAGAGCAGTCTTCTTCCAGGGAGGCAACTAGAAGATTTAAGATCTTCCAGATCAGGAAAGTAACAAAAACAACATTTACGAAGAACAATGTCCTCCGTGAAGGATATCCAAGAGATGAAAGATGATACGTGGTGAAATATCCCACAGATCAGAACCAGGGCCAGCACTCCTCAAGTGGAGAGCTAGCTTTTATAGAACCTCCATGGTGTGGCAGCAGGCCATTCAGCCTGAGTTCACAATAACCCTCCAAAGAGCATCTCACCCAAACTCACCCCGTCTTTATAATCCTGCATCAGCTATCTCTAATCCACCTAGCCTGCACAACCCTGGACACTATGAACAAATTAGCATAGCCAGTCCATCTAACCTGCATACCTTTAGACTGCGAGAGGAAACCGAAGCATCCGGAGGAAACCCACACAAACTCTGCATAAACAGACAGTCACCCAACACTAGAATCGAACTGGGGTCTGTGGCACTGAGGCAAAAGTGCTAACCACTGAGCCACTGTGTCTCTATTCATCCAATTCCAAAGAAAGAATATTCTGGGAAAATTGCAAAATTTCCAGACTGCTTGCATGTGAGAAGTTACAGACTGAGAGAGATGAGTTCGCGGTAACTGTAATATAGTTATATATATGATGGGATAGTGAGTTAAGTTTGTGGGAGAAAGCTTAGAACACAAAATCCCCACACAGTGCAGATAGAGGTCTTTTAGCCTAAATTGAATCTGCGCTAACCCTTCAAAAAGCCTGTGGGAGGAAAACCGGAGCACTCAAAGGAAACCCCATTTGCAAACTCGACAGTCACCCGAGCCTGGAATCAAACCCATATCCCTGGCAATGTGACGCAACAGTGCTAACCACTAAGCTACCATGCCAGCCCTTTAGAGCTTGAGGTTGTGGTGTATAAGTCAGTGGTTCTAAAGGGGCTAATGTTCACATTCCAATGGTTCTGTCCATTCTACTGATGTCACGTATAGTCTGTGCATGGGGACAAAGTCTTAATTTCGCTTTTGGGGATGGGATATATCCATACCAGCTGCCCAAAATGCTAGTAATCATGACTGACTGCGGTTTCACTAATTGTTATCCATGAACAGTGCCTCTTCTATAGATACTCCAAGGTGGTTATACACTGTCACGAACACCTAGATAAACTCAGAAAAAATATTATGATCTGAGCTGATTTATTACCAAACCAGTCAGATTCCAGGGAGGAAACTGGCTTAATGGATTGTATTTCTATTGGTTTGGGTTTTAAGGCAGTGGTCTCTCAGTGAAACAAAGCATAATCTGTGGCATTGTGTTTAACATTGAAAGAGAAGAATATTTACAAGAGAAGTAAATACAAAATAAAACAAATTTAACTATCCACTGTTAATTCAAGTTCAAATATGTTTTAAATACACAGAAACAATATAATCCTATTAATCTCAAAACACTCCTTTATAAATTGAAAACAAACAAAAAACTTTGTTTAGTACCCAAAACACATACAATAGTCTTACTAGACCCACTGTATCTAACACCTTGGTATGATCAAATCAGTTATGACTTTACCTTTTAGACTGGAACTGCAAATAGATTCTTCTTGCATCTATCTTATACTGAGCTTCAATGTACTCACTTGTAAGTACTCTTCAGGGTTTTATCCCAACATTTCTGGTCTGGGACTAACATCAAGTCTCCACTGTAAAGGTAACCTCTTTCACTGTATAATCTTTCCCCTCTCAGGAGCACTACTTTATACAGCCATTCCACTCCAAAGACTTTATTGGACTTCTCCATTCAAAGTCAATAGTGGAACTCTATCTCAGCAATGTTAAAAAGTCACACAACACCAGGTTGTAGTCCAACAGGTTTAATTGGAAGCACTAGCTTTTGGAGCACTGCTAGTGTTTCCAACTAAACCTGTTGGACTATAACCTGGTGTTGTGTGATTTTTAACTTTGTACACCCAGTCCAATGCTTGCATCTCTAAATCATATCTCAGCAATGAGTGTTTCTCTTAAAGTTTTTTTTTAAATTCTATAAATATCTAACAAACCTTGAGTTGCCTTTATTTGTCATGCCAGACTGCAAACAAATCTAAATTAGCATAAGTTCATTAGTACCACACAAACCCATTTCACTTTTAAGCCAGGCCTCAAAACTATGCTGTTAAAAGAAATAACCAAGTCTATTGAAGTGCTTAGAAGTCAATTATTCACTTCCATGATACAGAAAACCTACCAGTTACTAATAAAAAGCAGAAACCCAATCTCACAACAAATAACATTAAAAAATATATAGATAAATCACGCAGTTTATATCACTCAAAACAAAGTTAAAAGAGTGTGAGTGGCAGAATTCTATCTCAAATAGCCCTTAACAAATACCACAAACTGGTAGGTGTGGTAAATGCCACAAGATACCAGACATAGTCACCTGACAACATACCAGAAGTAAATCTCCAGCCTCATTCCAAATAACCCCACCAGGTTTCCTGTTGGCCATGGGATGGTGGTGGGAAGAGGGTGGGGGACAGAAGAATGGTGGAATTTAGAATTAACCCCACTGAGCTTCTAAGAGTACCCCCAAATCCATGAGGATTTCAACCTTGTGAAGGAACAGTCACATAATAAGTAGAGTCATAGAGTCATAGAAATGTACAGCACGGAAACAGACCTTACAGTCCAACTTGTCCATGCCGACCAGATATCCAAACCTAATCTAGTCACATTTGCCAGCACTTGGCAACTTTCCTATTTGAAAGCTTTCCTATTCATATTCCCATTTCCCACTGCAACCCTTTTAACATACTCAGAACCATACTGTTGGATACTTTTGATTAATGTTCTTAACTGCATTTGGTGTAATGTATATGCAATCTGTTATATATTACCCAACTCATTAGGATATGACCAAATGATAAAATAAAACAAAACAAGTAGGAAGACACAGGAAGGAAGATATTTGAGAAAGCAAATGACCAGAGATACCATAAAAATATCAAAAAAAAGTGGTAATATGGGAACCAAGATCGACAAACAAGAAACACAGAAAATGGAGAATTAAGAATAAAACAAATAGTGTTAGCAATGTTTCTTGTGCAATCTTACATCAAATTCCTTTTATACGCACAAATGATACCACAGGAAAAGGGATGATTAATTAATTCTATACGGTGTCTATCTTTAGTTTTTTTTTAAAGAGAAAGCAAAACAGAGTTATCCCAACATCAGTGGAATTTATTAAATTAGATAGGACCAGCAGTGTATTAAATTACTGCTTATTCCAGATGTCTTTAAAATAACACGTGCTAGATATAGTTCCATGTTTAAAGTTTAAGACAACTTGTTAACGACATTACAAAATTTTACTTGTGTAACAAAGTAGGTTTTAGTCAAGATGTCTGCTCTGTTTTGCTAGTTTAAAAATACACCTGCAGAACGGATACATCAAAGCTTTATGATCCAATAAACTAAGGAGCACTCAGTACTTACACATTTGTTTATATTTCAGCAGCCATTGAATTGTTATTGTATGTGTTAATAATTAAGCATTACTGTCAGTAAATAAGGAAAATATTAACAGATATTGTAACTTATTTCTCCAAAGTGTCAACACATTATACATTTAACAATGAACTTCATATTACAAATTGTAACCTTAAGACCCATAGAGTCATAGAGATGTATAGCACAGAAACAGACCCTTTGGTCCAACTCATTCACGCCAACCAGATATCCCAACCTAATCTAGTCCCATTTGCCAGCACTTGGCTCATAGTCCTCTAAACCCTTCCTATTCATATACCCATCCAGATCCCTTTTAAATGTTGCAATTGTACCAACCTCCACCACTTCTTCTGGCAGCTCATTCCATACATGCATCCACCCTCTGAATGAAAAAGTTGCCCCTTAGGTCTCTTTCATACCATTCCCTTTTCACCCCAAACCTATGCCCTCTTGTTCTGGACTCCCCTACCCCAGGGAAGAGATTTTGTCTATTTACCCTATCCATGCCCCCCGTAATTTTATAAACCTTTATAAGATCACCCTTCAGCCTCTGACACTCCAGAGAAAAAAGCCTCAGCCTGTTCAGCCTCTCCATATAGCTCAAACCCTTCAACCCTGGTAACATCTTTGTAGATACTTTCTGAACCTTTTCAAGTTTCACAACATCCTTCCGATATGAAGGAGACCAGAATTGCACGCAATATTCCAACAGTGGCCGAACCTACATCCTGTACAGCCGCAACATGACTTCCCTACTCCTATACTCAACACTCTGATGAACACATATTTGGAAAAGCAAGGAACAATTAGGGACAGTCAACATGGCTTTGCGCGTGGGATACCATGCCACATGAACCTGACCGAGCCCCCCCAAAGAAGCAACAAAGAGGACCGATGAGGGTAGACCAGTGGACAAGATCCACATGGACTCCAGCAAGGCATTCAACAAGGCTCCCCATGGGAGACCGACTAACAAGGCCAGAATCCCATAGATCACAGAGGAGAAGCAGCCACCTGAACACAGAGCCGGCTCAAACGTAGAAGACAGAGGGCGGCAGCGGAGGGACATCCCCCAGACTGGAGGCCTGTGGCCAGTGGAGTGCCACAAGGACCGGTGCTGTGTCCAGTACCTCTCATCAACCATATAAATGATTTGGACGTGAACACAGGAGGCATAACCAGCAAGCCAGCAGATGATACCGAAATTGGAGGTGTTGTGGACAGCGAAGAAGACAGTCGCAACCACAACTGTATCCTGATCAGATGGGCCAATGGGCTGAGGAATAGCAGACGGAATCCAACCCAGAGCTGCATTTTGGAAAAGCAAATCAGAGCAGGACCAACACACCCAATGTCAAGGTCCTAGGGAGTGCTGCCGAACAAAGAGACCCTGAAGGGCAGATTCATAGCTATTTGAAATTAGAGTCACAAGTAGATAAGGTAGTGAAGAAGGTGTTTGTTGTGCTTTCCTGAGTCACAGGGTCAAACAGCACAGAAACAGACCCTTCGGTCCAACCAGTCCATGCCGAACATAATCCCAAACTAAACTAGTCCCGCCTGCCTGCTTCCTGGCCCAGATCCCTCCAAATTTTTCCTAATCATGTATCTATCCAAATGTCTTTTAGATGTTATAATTGGACCCACATCCACAATTTTCTAAGGAAGTTCATTCCACACGTGAACCATCCTCTGCGTAAAAAAATTGCCTTTTGTTTTTCTTAAATCTCTCTCCTCCCACCTTAAATATGTGCACCTTAAATTCCATCTCTCAGAATAATGAATGTCTGGAATTTTCAACCCCAGAGAATTGTAAAGGCTATAGCAAAGTATTTATAGGGGTGGATAGATTTTTGAATTACTGAGGATTTAATAACTGTGAGGAGCTGGCATGAAGAGGAGTTGAGGTCAGGTGCAAATCACCATGATCTTAAAGAATGGCCAGGCAAAATTAAGGGGCTGAATGGCCTATTCCTGTTACTGTTATTTTAGGTTAGAAGTCGCATGACACCAGGCTCTAGTCCAACAGGTTTATTTGAAATCACAAATTTTCAGAGTGTAGCCCCTTCATCAGGTGAAGTGAGAGAGAAGCACACAGAGACAGAATTTAGAGACAGAAAGATCAAGAGCAGAGATGTCGAAAGATCATACAAATGGTGTGAATGGAGTGTCGAATAATAAATCTCTGCAGGTGATCAAAAGTGTCAGATGGTGTAAGTAAAGTGTCAACAGCTGAATAATAAGCAACGGGATGACCTATAATCTGATTAAATGAGGCAGAGAGATAATTACAAAAAATTTAAAATAACATGGTGTGGGGGAAAAACCAAATGACTGGAATAACATGATAGTATAAGGGTCGCATGCCAAGGGTCTAACCAAAGTAACAAGCAATCTAAAACTGTACAAACTTATTAAGCTGGAGAGATTATAACAAGTTATCAAAATTATGGTACCAAAACAGGACTGTAAGGAAGATTTTACAAATACAATTGGGTAAGCACCCACCAAGGCAGCCTTCGAGATACACAACAACGCAGAATCAACAAGCAGAAACTGATAGCCCAGTTCCCTACCCATGAAGACAACCTCAACAGTGATGCTGGGTTCATGTCACCCCACCACATTGTTCTGTATCTGAGTGAATTATTGGATCACGATGGATTTCATCAGGGTCTTAAGAAGTAACCAGTGAAATTATTGATGCGTTGGTTTTAATCTCACAGAACTCATTCAATTGGGAAAGGTTTCTTTAGGTGGGAAATATAACTGATGTAACTTTTTTAATACAAAAAGGGAGGGAGGCATAAAGCAGGAAACCAGTTAGGTGAACATCTGTCATCAGGAAAATGTTAGAAGCTATTATTAAAGATGTTATAAGAGAGTACTTGGATAAGATCGATGTAATCAGGCAGAGGCAACATGGGTTTGTTCAAAAGGAAATCATGTTTAACTAATTTATTGCAGTTCTTTGAAGTAATAACTGGTGCTGTGGTTAAAAGGGAACCAATGGATGTTTTCTACTTAGATTCAGATGTCATTTGTTAAGTTGCAACATCAAAAGATTTTTGCAGGAAATTAAAACGCGTGTTGTAAGGACCAACATATTGACACAGATAGAAGATCGGACAGGATGGAAAAGCAGGAGGCTGGAAGAACACAGCAAGCCGGGCAGCATCAGGAGGCAGAGAAATCAACATTTTAGGTGTGACCTTTCTAACAGGATGCAGACCATAGGAATAAGTGGGTCTTTTTCAGGCTGGTAAGATTTTGTGTGTGATTTGCCACAGGGGTCAGTGCTGTGGCTTCAACTCCTGGCAATTTATATCAATGATTTGGATGAAGGGATCAAAAGTATTTTAGCTAAATTTGCAGGTGACATAAAGGGTAGTTAGGAAAGTAAGTTGTGAAGAGGTCATAAGGAGTCTACAGAGTGATATAGGTCAAACAAGTGACTGGATAAAGATCTGGCAACTGGAGTACAATGTAGAAAAGAAGTGTGAACTTGTCCATTTGGCAGAAAGAATAAATGAGGCATAACATAAATGGTGAAAGGTCGCAGAGGTCAGAGATACAGAGAGATCTGGTGTCCTAGCGCACAAATCACAGAAGGTGAGGAGTAGATACAATAAGTAAACAGGAAAGCCTGTAGAATCTTTAGGTTTATAATGAGGGGAATTGAATGCAAGAGTAGGGAGGTGATGCTTCATTTATACAGGATTTTGGTGAGACCACATCCGGAGTACTGTGTATTGCACTGATTACCACACTTAAGGATGTCAATGTATTGGCAACTGTTCAGAAGAGTTTACTAGACTAATACCTGGAATAAACAGGTTGCCTTATGAGAAAAGTCTAGACAACCTAGGCCTGTATCCTATGGAGGGTGGAAGAGGCTGAAGAGTGACTGAATCAAAACATAAAAGATCCTGAGTGAACTTGACCTTTTGGATGTTAAAAAGATGTTTTGTCCTGCGGGAGAATCCAAAATCATTGTTTAAAAAATTAAGATGGCACCCATTTAAAACAGAGATGAGGAAGCATTTTTTTCTGAGGTTTGAATGTCTTTGGAATTTTGTTTCTTGAAAGGCAGTGGATGCAGAATCTATAGATGTTTTTTAAGGCTGAGGTAGATAGATTCTTAATTACCAAGAAGATAAAAGATTAAATCAGAGATGTACAGGAATGTAGAGTTGAGGTTAAAATCAGATCAGCCATGATCTTATTGAATGGTGGAGCAAGCTCAAAGGCCAAGTGGTGTACTCTTGTTCGTATGTTCTTAAAAGTAGAGAGATGAAGAGGTCAGAGAATAATATCATGAAGTTCACTATGACGGTGAAAATTCTCACAAATTTCTTGTGTGGAAAATATGTCACAGAAAATGAACAGATATCCTTTCAGAGAGTCAGTGTAAACAAAAAAATAATGAGGCTTTTTGATTAATTTCTCATTACATTGATAATGTGCCCTACTAAAGGTTGTTGCGGCAGATGAAAGATGTAGGGGGTAAGATGTTAGGAAAAAGTGAGGACTGCAGATGCTGGAGATCAGAGTCAAAAGGTGTGGTGCTGGAAAAGTGTCTGAGGAGCAGGAGAGTCGACATCTCGGGCATAAGTCCTTCATCAGGAATGTAAGGGTAAGATATTAGCATGGTTAGAAGATTGGCTGGCTAGCTGATAGAAAACTATATGCATAAATAGTCTTTGTTTCATTGGCAGCATGTAACAAGTGTAGTCCTGTAGGGGTCTGTGCTGGCCATCAACACTTCACAATGATAACTTAAGTGAAGGGAGCAAATGAATGGCAGCTAAATTCACAGATGATACCAAGATAAGTAGGAAAGTATTATTGAGACCATATTTCATTTTTATTTCTATTTCTAATCATTTTTACTTTCGAGCTGTGAAACTGTGAACTGGAGCTGAAGGTGTTTTTGACTGTGAGCAGCTTTTATTTTTAAGAAGTAGAAAATAAACAAACTGATATTTGCTTAGGAGGCCAGGCCTGGAAGTTAATCACAGGTTGGATTTTTATTCAACATGCTATAAAGATGTTTTGGATCCAAAGATGGATTATGCTCGAACAGTTAGCAGATGTTTGAATATTAATTGAGACCCTCACAGGAAGTTGCGTGCCATTCAGTCAAACAAAGAAAATGTTGGAAAAAGCAGAAAGAGAAACCGAGGTTTGCACCAGCTTTTGTCAAAAGAATTGTGGTTGCCATAGTTACAGGAAGGAGGTGAATTGCTCCAAAGTTGGCCTCCCATCAATAATTTATTGAAAGTTCAGAGAACAAAATCTCAGTTATAAGAATTAAATAAATATTCCTCAGAGCCTAATGGAAGTTAATTGCATGCACAGGTGTCTTCAGAAACCAGGCAGGATGCAATTCCATGTGCCTGTGAGATCACAGATCATGGAAACTGTTCAAGTGTACTGGTCAGTTACATTTCCTTTGATTTATTGCTTAACTACATTTGTCTTTGAGAATGCAAGGGCTAGAATCAAAGAAGTTGGAACGTTAATTGTATACATTAATTTGTTGTTAACTTTGTTCTACGAGAGCAATTGTATTAATTAATCCATTTTTTGCTTATGTTATAAATTTGGTATTGGCAATTCACAAAATTTGGCACTGGTTTCTCAAAAAATCTGTTTAGAAACTGGGGTCAACTTTGAGGATCAGTGAATATTTTATTTTTGTGTTACAAATACAATGATAGGGAGGCTGATCTGATTTCACTATCTCTCTTTGTGTCATAATAGTATATTGTAAAGATGATATATGGAAGTTGCCAACAAATAAAGATAGGCTGAGAAAGTGGGTAAAAATGTGGCAAACATTAATATGGGAAAATGTGTAGTAGATTACTTGGTAACGGAGAATGAGAAGGTAGCTGATTGCAGATCAGCACTGAAGAAGCTTGAAGCCATCCAGGCTGAAGCAGCTCACTTGATTGCCACCACACCCTCAAATAATCACTCCTTCCACTTGCTCAGTAGCAGCAGCATGCACGTGGATGCACTGCAGAAATTTGCTACAACTTGTTACACAACACATTCCAAACCCACAAACCACTACCATTTGAAGACCAGGATCATCAACTCCTATCACACTGAACTTGAAATAAGGTTGCTCTGAAACCTATGGATGATGCATCTGCTGTTATGATAGTTGGAAGAACTGGATCATAATATGCAAGCTCTTCAGGGAAATGAACCCACCCAGGCTTCCAAGCTACATTGGCCCTAGGCTTCCAAGCTACATTGGCCCCAGCCCCACACCCCTCTCATTTATCTCTCATCCCCCTTGGTTCCCCCACCTCCTCCATATTCCTGACAAAGGGCTTATGCCTGAATCGTCAACTCTCCTGCTCCGTGGTTGCTGCCTGACCTGCTGTGCTTTTCCAGTGCCACACTTTTTGTTTGGTCAGGCAAGTGCCACATATTCTTTTCAATGCCACGTGTGGACTTGCTTCAAGGGTCATCTGAGAGGTTTATTATTTCCACTAAGAGTGGCAAGAATTTCCCTGCCTGGCTTACCAGTCCCATGAACTCCTGGGATTGATGATATATTTGATCATGGAAAAATAGTGATAGACCCACGTTGTCATTATTCTTATTGCCTAAACAACACAGAGAATAATTTGATTGCTGGCTTGCAGAATTCATGCCTATCTCTGAGTATCAATCCAACATTCAGTAACTTTTTCAAAACGTTGCATGCCCTAGTATGTTGAGTTGCGGTGGCCTGTGGATGAGAATGGCACCCATGTGAAATAGAACACCTTCCAGGCTTTCCAAAACATTGGACATTGTTTGCTGAAGCATTCAGGTGCAGATGTAATGCTAAAGGGCATATGTTTAATGTCGACAAGATATTATGATCATGGTCAACATTTGGGCTAAAGAAAGCTGCCAAAAATCACTGATGGCGCATCTAACTTGGTGTGTGCTGCTGTCAGGTTTAGCCAGGCTGACATCTACAGAAAGCATTAGGTGCATCTTATACTGCACTGCTTTTTTTCCCCCACTAATGTGTTAAATCAATACATTCTAATGGATCCATTTGGTTTAGGGATTGGAACCATGGCTGAGCACCCATGTGTGACCTTCAAAATAACACCATTCCTGGGCAGAGACTCATAGTTAAAAAAATGTCAAGGCAAAGTGCGTGTGGTTGCCCTGTGGGTGAGGAAACAGATGGTCTTGCAGCCTGCTTGGAGTGTACAGTACACATACCCTTGTAAAGTGATGATGGACTGATCACAGATGGGGAGAGCAGTGTGTGGGTGCCCGCCCAGAGCTTATCTCCTCTGTCTACTTTTACTTTTTTGGATCTTGCACTTTTTATTTTAAAACTTTAAATCTACTCACATTCTATGGAGAGTGAATTCGTGCAGCACAGAGGAGCCCAACGCAATGGGATCAAGCCACAGCGGGCAAGCAAGTCTGAGGTAGCCGAGAGTGAATGCCCCTGGCATGTGAGGTGGCGGTGAGAACAGGCAGCCTGAGAAAGTAGTGAGAACAGGCAGTACGGGGCAGTGGTGAGAATGGGCAGCAGGGGGCAGTGGTGAGAATGGGCAGTATGGGGCAGTGGTGAGAATGGGCAGCAGGGGGCAGTGGTGAGAATGGTCAGTACAGGGCAGTGGTGAGAACGGGCAACAGGGGGCAGTGGTGAGAACGAGCAGTATGGGGCAGCGGTGAGAACAGGCAGTACGGTGCAGCGGTGAGAACAGGCAGCACAGGGCAGTGGTGAGAATGGGCAACAGGGGCTAGTGGTGTGACTCCTCGTTTCCTTGATGTCTGTTTCCATTACCAGAGAATAGGCTGACCACCAATATCCATTTTCAACAACTGCAACAGTTATCTTGACTACACATCCTCACACCCTGCTTCCTAGAAAGACTCTATTCCATTCTCCCAGTTTCTCTGTCTCTGTCAGATCTATTCAGATGATGGTGGCATCTACAAGTGAGCCTCCAAGTGTCTCCAAGCATCTACAAGTGTCCACCTTCTTCCTCAACCAAGGATTCCCCAGGACCATGGTGGACAGGGCCTTCTGATAGGCCTGACCCATCTCCCACACTTCACCCATTACCCCTCTCTTCCCTCCCACAACGGTGTACCCCTCATCCTCATCTACCGTCCCACCAGCATCCATATTCAAAAAGGATCATAAGCCACCACTTCTGGTTTCTCCAGAGACACACTCACCTTCCCACCCCTCATCAGCCTCCCACAAGGACCATTCCCTCTGGGACACCTTGTTGGCAGGGTTGGGCAAGGGGGAAGGGAATGCTGATCAAATAGATTCGAGACAACTCCTGTTCTTCTCTCCTCTCCACCACAAAAAAACTGCACATCCCCCATTCTCTAACTTAAAACATTACTTACATGTGACCTGAGTTTAAGGATACAAATGTTATCCTGCAGCTACACAAAATCCTGGTTCGATCCAACTTGGAGGACTGAGCAGATGTGGGGCACCACACCTTCGGAAGGATATATTGGCCTTGGAGGGAGTGTAATGTGGGTTCACAAGAATGATACATTAGGTTTAAATTAGGACAAGAGATTATACAATTTAGGTCTGTTTTCTCTTGAATTTAGAACATTCATATTGAGCTGATCAATGTCTTGGAGATAATATCAGGAAAAAGACAGGAGGGATAAAGATAAACTATGTCCATTCTAGAAGTAAGGAACATGGTCTAAAAAATTAGGACCAGACCAGTCAGGACAGATGTTTGAAGGCACTTCTACACACAAATGGATAAAGGTTTGAAACCTTTCATTGATTGTACATTTTAAATTGAGATACCTGTAAATACACTTTGTTAAGCAAAAGGTATTAAGGGTTATGGGCCAAAGGCAGGTAGATAGATTTAGGCCATCTCTGGATCTCACTAAATGGTGGAACAGGCTGAATGGCCTACCGCTGTTCGTGAGTGGCTTGGCAATCCTGGGATGGCAGAGCCTGTCCATCCAGCCACTGGTGTTCTGCTTTCATAAATGCTGGCTTTCCGTGAGCAAATTAGACCATAAAACCATAAGAGATAAAAGCAGAAATTGTTCCTCGGAGACAGGTAAGTAGGGATAAGATTAAGGAGCCTTGGATGATGAGAACAGAGGAGCTTCTTGTCAAAAGGAAGAAGACAGCTTACATAAGGTGGAGGAAGCAAGGATCTAGCTCAGCTTTAGACGATTACAGGCTAGCTAGAAAGGAGCTCAGAAATGGATTGAGGAGAGGGGGCACAAAAAAGGCTTGGCAAGAAGGATTAGGGAGAACCCAAAGGCATTTTACTAATACGTGAGGATTAAGAGAATGATCAGGGAGAAGGTAGGGCTGATCAGGGATAGCGTAGGGAACTTGTGCGTGGAGTCTGAGCAGATGGGGGAAGCCCTAAATGAGTTTTTTGCTTCGGTTTTCACGAAGGAAAGGGACCTTGTTGTGAATGAAAACTTTGAGGAGCTGGGATACAGTCTTGACCAGATGAAGATTGATGAAGTTGATGTGCTGGAAATTTTAGAAAACATTAAGATTGATAAGTCCCCAAGGCCAGACCAGATTTACCCTAGGCTGCTCCGGGAAGCAAGAAAGGAGATTGCTGAGCCACTGGCAAGGATCTTTGCCTCCTCACTCTCTACGGGAGTCGTACCGGAGGATTGGAAGGAGGCAAATGTTCCTCTTTTCAAGAAGGGCAATAGAGAAATCCCTGACAATTATAATTGTGGTCAGCAAAATTTTGGAAAGAATTCTGAAGGATACGATTTATGACTATTTGGCAAAGCATAGTGTGATTAAAGGCAGTCAGCATGGCTTTATGAGAGGCAGGTCATGCCTCATAAATCTTATTGAGGTCTTTGAGGAGGTGACAAGACAGGTCAACAAAGGTTGAGCAGTGGATATGGTGTATATGGACTTCAGCAAGGCACTTGCTAAGGTTCCCCATGGTAGGCTCATTCATAAAGTCAGGAAGTATGGGATACAGGGAGATTTGGCTATCTGGATTCAGCATTGATTGGCTGACAGAAGGCAGAGAGTGGTTGTAGATGGAAAGTATTCTGCCTGGAGGTCAGTGTTGAGTGGGGTCCCGCAGGGCTCTGTTCTTGGGCCTCTGCTCTTTGTAGTTTTTATAAATGACTTGGATGAGAAGGTTGAGGGGTAAATTTGCAGATGACACAAAGGTTGGAGGTGTCGTTGATAGTATTGAGGGCTATTGCAGGCTGCAGCGTAACATAGACAGGATGTAGAGCTGGGCTGAGAAATGGCAGATGGAGTTCAACCTGGATAAATGCGAAGTGATGCATTTTGGAAGTTCGAACTCGAATGCTGAATATAGGATTAAAGACAGGATTCTTGGCAGTGTGGAGGAACAGAGGGATCTGGGTGTGCAAGTACATAGATCCCTCAAAGTTACCACCCAAGTGGATAGGGCTGTTAAGAAAGCATATGGTGTTTTGGTTTTTAATTAACAGGGAGATTAAGTTTAGGAGCCGAGAAGTTTTGCTACAGCTCTACAAGTCCCTGGTGAGACCACACTTGGAATATTGTGTCCAGTTCTGGTCACACTACTATAGGAAAGATACAGAGGCTTTGGAGAGGCTGCAAAGAAGGTTTACCAGGATGCTGCCTGGACTGGAGGGCTTCCTTATGAAGAAAGGTTGAATAAACTCGGACTTTTCTCTCTGGAGAGAAGGAGGAAGAGAGGAGACCTGATCGAGGTGTACAAAATAATGAGTGGACTAGATAGAGTCAATAGCCAGAGACTTTTTCCCAGGGCAGGATTGACTGGTACAAGGGGTCATGGTTTTAAGATATTAGGAGAAAAGTATAAAGGAGACGTCAGAGGTAGGTTCTTTATACAGAGAGTTGTGAATGCATGGAATGCATTGCCATTGTGGTGGTGGAAGCAGAGTCATTAGGGATATTTAAGCGACTACTGGACATGCACATGGATAGCAGTGAGTTGAGGGGTGCATAGGTTAAGTTATTATATTTTACATTAGGATTAAACCTCAGCACAACATCGTGGGCCTAAGGACCTGTTCTGTGCTGTACTTTTCTATGTTCTATGTTCTATGTTCTAAATTAGGCCATTCAGCCTATCAAGTCTGCTCCGCCATTCAGTCATGGCTGTTAAGTTTCTCAATCCCATTTTCCTGCTTTCCTCCCCTAATCTTTGATCCCCTTGCCAATCAAGAACTTATCTCTTTCTGTCTTAAATATACTCAATGACCTGGCCTCCATAGCGTTCTATGGCAATGAATTCCACAGATTCCCCACTCTCTGGATGAAGAAGTTTCTCCTCATCTCCATTCTAAAGGGTCTTCCCTTTACTCTAAGGCAGTGCCCTTGACTCCTTGCCTCTCCTGCCAATAGAAACATCTTCCCAACGTCCATTCTGTCCAAGCTGTTTAGTATTCTGTAGGTTTTCATCAGATCCCCCCTCATCCTTCTAATCTCCATTGATTTTAGACCCAGAGCTCTCAAACATTCCTCATATGTTAAGCCTTTCATTCCTGGGATCATTCTCTTGAACCTCCTCTGGACCCGCTCCAGAGCCAAGACATCCTTCCTGAGGTATGGGGCCCACAATTGCTCACAATACTCTAAATGTGGTCGGAACAGAGCTCTGCAAAGCCTCAGAAGTACAACCTTGCTTTTATATTCTAGTCCTTTCAAGACAAATGACAACATTGTATTTGCCTTCCTAACTACTAATTCAACCTGAAAGTTTACCTTAAGAGAAACCTGGACCAGAATTTCCAAGTCTCTTCGCACTTCAGATTTCTTGAATATCTGAGGGTCTGGATGACTTCGACCCGCCGAAGCGCAACCCACCCATACCCCTACATTTACCCCTTACCTAACACTACGGGCAATTTAGCATGGCCAATTCACCTTACCTGCACATCTTTGGACTGTGGGAGGAAACCGGAGCACCCGGAGGAAACCCACGCAGACACGGGGAGAACGTGCAAACTCCACACAGTCAGTCGCCTGAGGCGGGAATTGAACCCGGGTCTCTGGCGCTGTGAGGCAGCAGTGCTAACCACTGTGCCACCGTGCTGCCCTTCTACCTGAAGGGTCTTGATTCCAGGGGAAATGCCCACCCATGGCTTCTCAACTGCCTGATGGACCATTTGCCAATCAATCAGTCCTACCCAAAAGGAGGTAGTGAGGTTAATGAGCTCTTCAGCTGACAGGAAGCTGACTGGCCCCCCCGGTATACTGCCAGATTCCACCCTGAGTTTCAATCAGCATCACATTCATTTGTTCCAATATAAAAATTGTGAATATATAGGAGGGAACATGAGAAGATCATTTTAATTTTTTGAATAAGAAAAATGGTAAACAAATTCTAGCATTTGTAGAATAATAATTTCAACATATTCTTGTAATATGAACCAATGAGTTGTTGACGATATCCATTGGAAGGGTATTACTACATAATGTCAGAAATAATTAGAAAACTACCGACTCAAATAATTCATTGTATTGTTTGTTTGCTTGTAATCAATGACAACATTTTGACTCAGCGTGCCCAGGGATTAGTATTCTCCTCCTTGGGAAGGTAACCAATAAAAGAAGTTGATAAAAATCTACTTATTACGAGAGTGGAGAGAAGCTCAGAATCATTAAGATTGAGTTGTTATTTTGCATTACCAATTTAGAAGAGAGCAAGAGGGAGAACAAAAGCAGGAGTGAGAGAGAGATTGACAGACAGATGCTCATCTTGCCTTAAAACATTCTAATATTAAAAAAAATGTGTTCTGGTCCTAATCCTCTTCAGCATGCTGTTTATTCTAGAACAGCCTGAGGTCTTCAAGAACCATTGTAGACAAATATCTCCATTTGGTATCACTGACAATGGCAGGTTCAATCTTCATTTGTAGCGACTCAAAGCAAAAAGAGTTATGCAACCATGGTCTGTTCTTTCTAACGACTATAGGTTGTACTCAATCACAGAGAAATAATCCAAATAATCTTCAAGGAGCAAAGATGCTCATAGTAAACCTTAAGACTGAAGGTATGAGGACTGAAGGTTTGAAGATCGTATGAGGAAAGACTGAGACACTTGGGGCTGTTTTCATTAGAGAAAAGACGGTTTAGGGGTGACTTGATTGAGGTGTACAAAGGAGCAAAGATGCTCATAGTAAACCTTAAGACTGAAGGTATAGTCCAGTCCAGATGGAGTCATGTTCCTTATTACGATCTGTAAGGTACATGTAAAGCATCAGACAAACTGTGCTACCGAATGGTACTGATTCAAAATCCAATAAATCAAATGATCATCACTCAAGTTTTCTTTTAAAAATTCACTCATATGATATGGATATTGCTGGGCTCTTCTATGTTCGATGTTCTATGTATAGTCCAGTCCAGATGGAGTCATGTTCCTTATTACGATCTGTAAGGTATATTTAAAGCATCAGGCAAACTGTGCTACCGAATGGTACTGATTCAAAATCCAATAAATCAAATGATCATCACTCAAGTTTTCTTTTAAAAATTCACTCATATGATATGGATATTGCTGGGCAGGCCACCAATTATTGCTCGAAAGGTCAACCACATTGGGGTCTGAAGTCACGTGTAGACCAAACCAGGTAAGGACAGCAGTTTCCTTCCCGAAAGGGCATTTGTGAAACAGATGGGTTACTCCCTGACAATGGTCATCATTAGACTCCTAATTCGCAATTTTATTTTTTTTAAATCAGATTCAAATTCCACCACTCACCAGAGTGGGATGCAAACCTGGGTTCCCAGGACATTATCTGGGTCTCTGGATTAGTTGTGTAATGACAGTACCAAATAGACCATCACCTCCTCTTGACTGAACCAGCTCCACCTTTGGAAGGGATAAGGGGTATTGTCACCTAACAAAAGCCTCTTTTTCTCCACAACCTGTTTATTGTGAACGCTGTGCATATTATTTATAGGATGTGTTACAGCAACACCTTCAAACCTGCAACTTGCACTACTAAGAAGGACAAGGGCTGCATCTGCAGAGCAACAGGATTACCTTCAAGTATTTTTTTTGTCACGGACCATTCTGACTTGGACATATCACTTCTTCAACCACTTATGGAAAATTGTAAAATTTCCAACCTAGCAGCTTCACCAGATTAACTGTACAGGTTTAAGGTGGTACTGGGCCACCTCCCTATGAAGGAAAACTAAAGATGAACTGTAAATGCAGACCTTGTCAAGAATACCCATAATCCAAGAAATGGTCTTGCTAAAAAGATCAATTGCCTCATGTCACTATCCTGTTAACTCGATGAAAACTTATCTGCAATCATGTCAAGAAACTATAATGTCTACATATTACTAACATTCAAGTGATAGAAAGGTTGTGTGGAGCACTGTCTAATACATTATCTTTACACAGAAATCACAATCATTCAGTAATGTTAAACTTGTAATGTTTCTAGCATTTATCAATATAATATACTTAACACTGTCTGCACTGGCAAGCTGCAGTCTGAATTTTACAGCAGAGGTGAGAAAATAGATGGAAGTGAAACTCTGCCTTAACCCCAACCCTGAAGATAAAACATTCATCCTCAGACACTGATGGATTTGTGTGTGTCTGGTTTAAATGAGATAGTCAGATTGATACAAAAATAGAAACAGAGACCGTGAGTGAGCCATGTGACCCCTTGAATCTGCTCTGCCATTTGATAAGATTGGGGCTGATCCATTCGTGGCCCCAACTTGTTTTCCTACCTATTCCCATGAATGTCATGAGAATGTACAAGTCATAAGTATCAGTTTTGGGGGAGTTTCATGGTGGGCTTCTCTCCATGAATCATAATGTGTGGCGCAGGCAAAGCACAGCAGGTCAGGCAGCATTCCTGATGAAGGGCATTACATTCCTGTTGAAGGGCTTATGCCCGAAATGTTGACTCTCCTGCTTCTCGGATGCTGTGCTTTTCTAGCACCACACTTTTTGACTCTGACTCTCCAGCATCTGCAGTCCTCACTTTTTCTCTCCATGAGTTCCACCAGTTGAGAAAGGTTCTCTCTCAGTTCTGATGCCCATCTTATAATGTATGCATCTCTTCTCTAGGCAAAATGATGTGCTCACCCAGAGCAAAATAGTTGCTGGTATCTTCTGGAATTCACACTACTAGCACCATATTTAATGCTCAAAACCAGGAACTGCCATTCATTATGCACATAGTGGGAGGAAAGTTAAAAAGAAAAGCTTCCAACAATACTTAAGTGGTACAGTTGATACTTCACTGGAAATGGAAGATCATATTCATAAATGTACTGCCACTTTACATCACTATTTTACTGACCGTCTATCTGAGTGCAGCTACAAAAATGAATCCGCAGAGGCTACTTTTCCTTAATATCATACCATGCTGGAACCCTGTCTGTCTGAAGCAAGCCTACTTTCTCCAACACCCAGAATAACATCATGTCTTGTTATTGTTGAATGCGGGGATGTCACATGGTCGAAAGCTTTCAAACAGCTGGAAAGAGTCACTTTTCCTGTTATTAATTAAAGAGATGAATGAATAATGATAAAAAAAAGCAGGATTTGCTTTTGAGTCAAAACCTTTGCCCAGTCACCTAACTATTTATAATGCTTTACTGACACTTTAGATCCTTTTCATCATCCTGTCTACCTTTGTTAAAACAACAACTTCAGCTGCAATACTTTTGATCCTTTCATCCAAGTCATTGACGTACTTTGTAAATAGTTGAGGCCCCAGGCTGATCCCTTTGGCATCCACTCAGGACATTTTGCCAATCCATAAATGACCTATTTACATCAATTCTCTATTCCCTGTTAGTTAACTAATCCTCTATCTATGCTAATAAGTTATACCTACACTGGTTATTTTGTGTAATAATGGTGGGTCAAAGGGTCTGTTTCTTCGCTGCATGGTTCTTTGCTTTGACAACTCATGAGATGCCTTTTAAAAGCATGAATACACCACACTCTTGTTAATTGTTTCAGGAACACTGCCAAATTTATCAACCATTTATATTTCACAACCATGATAACTCCATCTGATAGTCAATCTTAAAGTTGTCTATTTTAATATGCTCAGTAATAAATTCCAGCATTTCCTATGCGAGATCTTAAACTATGGGATCTGTAATTTCTGATGCCACGTTTCCCTCCTTTTTTGGATACAAAAGTTATAATCTCTCTTCAAATCTGACAGAACTTTTCCAGAAACTTTGGAGTTTTAGAAAATTAAAATCATTGCATCTATTATCTCAGCAGCTACTTATTTTAAATACCCAAATATTAAACTATCAGGACCTGGAGGCTGGTTATCTTTTAGCTCCTTCTCTTCCTCCCTCGTCTTTTTTTCCCTCAGGGATTATAATAGTTTTAAATTCCACCCTGCTCTTTGATTCTTGATTCATAATTATTTTTGGGATGCTATTTGTTTCATCCACATCGATGACAAATGCATAATCTCTAAAATTCATCCATTGTTAATTGTTAGCCTCTCCCTCTAAAGGATCAGTACTAAGTAAGAGTTTCTATAAGTATTGTAAAAAGTGAGATAAAAGTGATTAAGCTATTTTGTTTTTGTATGTCAAGATAGCATTCCCACAGAATCATTTAAGTTTTCAAAATATTCCCTTCTTAAAAAAACTTCCACTTACCACAATTCTATGTGGAACGTATACTTTTTTTTGTTTCAATTTTATACTAGCTTCCTGAGTGCAACTACAAAACTGAGATTCTTCTGTCGAATCAACAGGAGACTCGATGATGAATGCATGCTTACTTTCAATGCTGTATTTCCTCTGATGTCAAAAGAATTATAGGGAGATGTCATAAATATACATGCAAATATTAGAATAAAAAACATTAAGGCAGAAGGCCTGGGTTCAAGTTTCATCTGATTCAGCAATGTGTTATAACGCATCTGAATAGGTCGATAAAAATACGTAAAATAAATATATACTATTGTGGAAATTCAGATGATATGCCTGTAAGTAAGTTTAAATTTGTACATTCCATTTGAACTCTTTTCTATCAACAGTTGATTACATTAAAAAAAGATGCACCAGAAGGCATACAGCACTTACCAGCAGTGATTAGTAATCTGCATTCTAATACCATTAATATATTCACTCAAGATGATTAATTATAAAATTGCAGTCTCCATGGAAATTTATTCATCTCTAAGAATAACAAGCATCTATTATCTTTTCAATGACTATAAGAAATCATCTGTTTTGGTATTTCAAACTATTATGGAAGTGTTGTTTTCAAGGTGAAATCATCACCATGAAAGCTCCAAAGAAATTTGCAACCCCATGAAGCAGTGTAAAGTGTAAATGGAACAAAAAGATCAAAAATGATTAAGGTTAACATCATATCAAAAATACAACTTGCAAATACAGAATACTTTAATGTAGTAAGATGGCCAATGTATTTGAAATCATTGTCTAAAGCAGAGTAACATAATTCATAAATTTTAAACTACACCCACATTTTCACAAACATTCCTTCCAAAAAAAGACAAAAAAGCTTTCAGTTGTTGCAAAAGCTCTTATTTTGAAATTCTCTAGTTTATTTCAGATTAAAATCTTAGAGCAAATTATGCTATCACTTCATTTTAAAACATTGATTTTTGAATATCATTTATCATAACAGCTACCTCACTGCTTGCAAGGACAGCCAATGACAAGAAAAACAATGATGGATAACAGCAATTATGAATCAATAATAAGTTAAGCACAGAAGGGAATTTTCAATGAATATTTTGCCAGATGTTGATAAATACTGCTGTAGTCAAATTAACTGAGCTATAGCAAAATATGTGAACATTTTGAAACACTAAAAGATAGAATAGTTCTAAACATATGAGATGGGTATGGTGATTCAAAACACTGTGTTAGTTTCTAGTGTTCAGGAATAAGCAATGTCGGAAGGGCAACAGTGCTGGAGTACAGACCTCATGGCTTCTGATCAGTAAATTGTGGATCAAGTATGCAGAACCTCCTTTCTATCCACATTTTTCCATGTTATACTTCAAAAATGTACTAATGCACCAGTCGTGTGTTTCTAATGCTTATCTCATTCCTGACAAACAAAACCAGGTATTGGTCTCAATAGACAAATACAATCTGAAATTGTAAATGAGAGTGTTTGTACATAGCAAATAGGCAAAGTCGATGGCACCCAGCATTTGTAGGTCAGACCCTAGGATTTTTATGGGATGGAAGTCATATATTTGCTTCTTCAAAGCATGCCCACCATCTATCAGACAAGTCATGATGTTGATGGAATATCTGCCACTTGTTTCGATAAGTGTAACTCCAAAATCAACCAAGAAGCTTGACATCATCCGGGACAAGAGCCCACCTGACTGACACCCTACTCACCATCTTGTGTGCACTACCAACACACAATAGCAACAGTGTGCACATTCTACAAGATGCACTGCAGCAACTCACCAAAGCTCTTTCAACAGCGCATCAAACCCATCAGCTCCACCATCTGGAGAGACATAGGGCAGCAGATAATCAGGAACACCACAACTTACAGTTCACCTTCAAGCCACAAACCATCTGATTTGAAACTATATTACTTTCTCCACCCTCACATCCCAAACTTCAGCATTTATGGAACTTGGTTAACCGAACAACTTCAAGGGCAGTTAGGTATGGGCAATCAATGCCTGCCAAACCAGCAATGATCACATCCCACATAAAAGCATTAATATCCTACAGTAGCAGATCCACTGAAAGCTGAAACAGTGCAGAAGTTGTTCATTAATTACCAGTCAGGTTTTATTTTTCTCTCTTTATACAGATCACTCAAATTAGTGTCGATAAGATAAGCTGAAAAAGTGATTTGATCTAAATATTATTCCCCTCCTGCCCCTACAATAAACATTTTATTTACATTGATTTTAACTGTATTGAAGAACAATCATTTGGAGGGCAGATACTATTAATTCAGGACTCAAAATGTTAATTCTGTTCCTTGCTGCAGATGCTGATTTATTTCCTGAACTGCCAAATGCTACCAAGGCATATTTGAAACAACTTCAACACACGATACTGTCCTTAACCATTGTCTAATTAAAAACCAAATTTATTTTTGATCTAGGCCCTTGCTTTAACCTTAGAGCTAGCTGTATTCTGTTTACTGACACTTCAACTTCATCCTAACAAACCAGACATTGATATAAAGCAACAAGATATAGAAACAATGTGGGTAAGTGACATTTGGTCTATGATTTGTGTAGCAACAATATCAACAGGGACTTAGACCAAACAACACATTGCAAATTTGATGCAAGTACACAAGTTAACCTAGTTAATTTTTCAATATAAAAACCGAAAGAACTGCAGATGCTGTAAATCAGAAACAGAAACAGAAATTGCTGGAAAACCCAGCAAGTCTGGCAGCATCTGTGATGAGAAATCAGAGTTAACATTTCAGGTCTGGTGACTCTTCCTCAAAGGTCACCAGACTCGAAACGTTAACTGATTCTTTGTCACAGGTGCTGCCAGACCAACTGAGTTTTCCAATTTCTGTTTTTGTTCCTAATAGTTCGATATACTTTTGATAAAGTTTACTTCCTTGATGGCTATATTTTTGTATGATTATGCAACTAATTTTCACAAGGATTTTGTCCCATGTTGCAACAGCCACATCTGTTTTCAGCTTTGTAAAAACACTGAAGTTAACATATGGTTTACATAGTATACATCTGGCTCACAGTAGTAGTTATAAGAACAATATAGAGAATCTCACAGTGGCTTGTGAAAATAAAAAAACTGAAAATAGTATAAATATAGACACAATATTAGAAAATGTTGCCAGGGTGAAGGCTGATAAATCCTCTAGATTAGATAAGTTACATCCCAGAATGGTGAAGGAGATTGCTTTAACTATAATGGATGCATTGGTGGTTACTTTAGAATTTCTACAGATTCTGAAAAAGTTCCTACAAACTGGTAAATAGCAAACAATTTAGCCAATCCCCATGGGGAAGGAGAGAAGATGGAAAACAATAAAACACAGCCCTATAAATACTGCGGGCTTTTGTGGTATGATGGAAGACCCAGGTTCAAGTCTCACTTGTTCATGTGTGCAATAACTTCCAAATGGCTGTAATTGGACATTCTAGATCAACAGCCATCTCCGTGGTCCTGAAGATAAGGTTTCTTGCAGCCTTGCTCTGGTTAGTAGTCTACAGCATCTGTAAGACAAGTCTAGAAAAGCTTGTTGTAGCCCCACCCATTAAGCACTACCCAGCATACATTGAAATTCTGTCCATAAATATTTTCCTTTGCTAAATTACATTAACAGAATACCTAATTGATGAACTACACAATTTACAACTACACAGTTTCACATTTTACATGTAATGAGCATTTACAGATAGTGACATTTAAGAGAAACATTGCTCACACTCAACTGTGAAGCCGTTCAGTGGTCTTGATAGAAAGCAGAAGTGCTCAGGGACTAAATCGCTGCCTAAATCAGATCTCCTGTAAGTTCTCATGATCAAAAAGGCAGATGCCAAAGCAGGATTGCATCTCGAAGAGCAATTTCATGACTCGCATGGTCCAGGATAATATTGTAAGATCTGTTCAGCCTGCAAAATAAAAAACTAGAAACCATTCTCACCCCCTTAAACCACCAATTTGTCTAGCTGGGCCACAATCCAGACATAAAGCCTGACAGCTCACTGGGCTGAAAGCCCATCATCAGCCCCCAGCCCTCCATGTATAACACCCATGTCTGCCCATGGCCAGCTCTGTAGGCATAAAGCCTATCATCAGTCCACCAGGTGCCCACCAGCTCTCCAGGCATAAAGCCTGTCAGTGACCCTTTGGCTGTCCCCAGCTCATCAGGCATAAAGCTCATCCATCTGCTGAACCCCAACACTCCAGGCATAAAGCCCATCTCCAGCTGAGCCCCAAGTTCTCCCAGGCATAAAACCCATCATCAGCACCAGCCCCACATTTTAGGCACAAAGCCCATCAAAACATAAGATTAAACTTTCATCCTTGAATGGAAATGGTTCCTATATTGCAGGCATAAAGCCCAGAAGATTTAATCTTGGATCACAATATCCCCAAATGTACAGGTACACACCAATTTTAAATTACCAAAGCTAATAGGCATTAGGCCTAAAGGAGCAGCCCAATTGCAATTTTCACTATAAAACTCCCAAACAGGCTAGTAAAACCACTTAACCCAAGGAACCTTCCAAGGAATTCTAACCAGTCATTACCCACTCAACAAGCAGCTGAAGGCTCATGACAATTAATGATGTCCAAACAGGCACTTAGTTGTTGTGAGGTGAATGTTAGTTGGAGCCACATCTCCCGAATACAGATTTGCAACTAATATTGAACTTCAAACTATTGGCAAGACATTGGAAGTACGAAGAGCAAAGCAACAACTTTCCAGTTTGGAACTATACATCCGCATTCGCTAAGACAGCCATGTCATCTTGCTGCAGGAAGCTGGAATTGCTTTTTGAATGAAATGCCTGAAAGATAAAACTAGACAATGTTGCCCATCCAAGTAATCCCTTGCAGACAAAATTACCAGAACCAACTCAAAACAAACATTGCAATCTCAATTTTATCAAATTACTGAACGATCAGGTTCAGTCCATCTTCCTCTGCCCTTATCTGACTTGTTCCAGAAGACTCCAGCCCTGAAAAGAATTCTTCAATTACACGGCTGCCTCATCAGCCCCTCTGCTCTCACCTTCTGCCAATGTGTGCCTCCAGGAACTCTTCAACTGTACTGGCTAGCTCATTCTGCATTGTTAGTGATCCCTTCTGATCCAAACCCCTTCCTCCAGAAGATCTTCAATGTTAACCTGTGTTTTGTTCCATCTCTTCATTCTGGTCAACTTCCATGCCGGTCCACTACTCACATCAGTCCTTCACAACTTCACATCAAATACTTCCTTTTGAAGTGAACACTGCACCTTCTGTTTAACCAAAGTCTGTCATCTAAAAAGTGGTCCAATTTTGCTTTATTCTGCATCCAAGTATAACCCTTAGATTAGCAGATATAAAAACATACAGTCATGCAGACAATAGTTATAGCGCCACATCTTCAGCTTTCCAACAAATTGCAACAACTTAAAACCTTCACATCTTTAGTGTTTGATCAAAACATATTTAACAAACTCTCAACATTTCAGATGTTCATGAACTTTTCCACTTTTTCCCCACTTGGCAACACGCTGTCACACGTAACTCAGATTAACATATGCAGGAGAATTTCATAGGTGACCATCACACTCACACAACATACCATTCTTGCTCACTATTTCAAAGCATAAAGACTGCTCGCCATCCCTCCCCAGAAACAGAAGACTGCTCTCAACTGAGAAAAACCATATATAGACTCTATAAGGTCAGTGAGCCTTGATATCTAAACAGCATCGGGAGAAAGTGAGGAACTGCAAATGCTGGAGATCGGAGCTGAAAATGTGTTGCTGGAAAAGCGCAGCAGGTCAGGCAGCATCCAAGGAGCAGGAGAATTGACGTTTTGGGCATGAGCCCTTCTTCAGGGCTCTATCACTGATCCCTGCAGATCTCCACCAGACAGCAGCTGAAAAAGATCCCTTTATTCCCATTCTCTGCCTTCTGCTAGTTAGCCAGTCTTCTATGCATGTCAGATGTGGGGACTAAATGAAATATTTCTAAATTGCTGAAGGCATAATCTAGTGGGAATCAAAGTTATAAAAAGGCTTCAAAGCGACTTAGACAAGGTAAGGGTTTGGGTAAGACAATTTAGATTATATTCCATCTGCAGTAAGTGTGATGTTCTCCACTTTAGTAGATAAGTACAGAAAGACAGAACATTCCTTAAATGATGAGAAGTTGGGATCAGAGCAACCTTGTTCATGAATAAATAAAGGTAGCATGCAAGTACTGCAAGCAGTTAGCAAGGATAATGGTACATGGGCCTTCTTGACCCAAAAAAATGATTAGAGTACAGAAATAAAGATGTTTTGCTGAAATTGTAGAGAGTCTTGGTAAGCCTGCACCTGGAGAACTGTATACAGTTTTAGTTCCTTCTAGGGAAGAAGTACTTGTCATGGAGTGAGTGCAACATGGGTTGACCAGACAAAAGTTGTAGAGTGTGGCACTGGAAAAGCACAGCCGGTCAGGCAGCATCTGAGGAGCAGGAGAATCAATGTTTCCGGCATATGCTCTTCATCAGGAATGAGGCTTGTGGGCCAAGGGGGCTGAGAGATAAAATGGGACGGGGGAAGGTAGATGGAAATGCAGTAGGTGGATGGAGGTGGGCGCAGTAGTGATAGGTCGGAGAGGAGGGTGGAGCGAATAGGTGGGAAGGAAGATGGACAGGTAGGACCATTTAAGAGGATGATGCCAAGTTGGAAGGTTGGGACTGGGATAGGGTGGGGGGAGGGGAAATGGGGAAACTGGTGAAATCCACATTGATCCCATGTGGTTGGACGGTCCCAAAATGGAAGATGAGGAGTTCTTCCTTCAGGCGTCAGGTGGTTAGGTTTGCGATGGAGGAGGCCCAGGACCTGGATTGGCAGAATTGTCTTATGGAAAAGAGACAGAGGAAAATTGCTCTGCATTCTCAAGGATTTTGAAGAATGAGAAATAATCTTATTGCAAGTTTCAATCTCTTTACAGGTGTGACATGGTGACTGTAGATGGCGAAAAAAATTATCGTGGTTGGTTAGTGTTGAATCAGGAGACAGAGTCTCAGAATAAAGGGGTAGGCTATTGAAAACTAAAAATTCTTCACATAGTGGTCAGTGTTTCTTTGAAATTCTCTCTCATAGAAGGCTGTGAAAGTTCAGTTTTTGAGGGAAGCATTCAAGAAAGCCTTGGAGCAGCATTGAGTTAAAGAGTAAATTCTACATTAACATCAATTTCCAATGATCACTCAACAGTAAAACCTTCAGTGTGAATATTGTCAGGTATTAATCAACATGTAGCAATCTGACCATCATCACACACCACTGACAGAAAAGAGAAAGAAATGTATCTTTTATCAAAAAAACCTAACTCATTTAAATTTCTAAACAATGGCATATTTACTGTTAATAATGGTTGCAAATCTCACGTACATTAAAAAGGTCTGGGCCAGTCAAGTCTAAGTGCAGCATAAATCTTAACTGTTTCTATATTTCAGACAGTGTCAAGTATATATTCCATAAAAATAAATCTTACTTTGTTAGGCATCCATAAACTGACATTAGTGAATATTCATTATCACTGGGTGAACATGTAAATTGTATCAAGTTCTGTTAATCTTTAGCCCCTGTGCTCACTCGCCTGCACAAGTTATTGGTTAAACAACATTTCAATTTTAAAATTCTCATTCTTGTTTTCAACTCTGTCATAATTTTATCCCCTCCCCAAAGCTATAGTGTCCACATCATTCTGAACATATTTAATGTAACTCTGACCTTGAGTATTACAATTCTAATTGTTTTATCAGGTATGTAGTATTTTATAATTGCCATTCCTGCAAAAAAAAATTGCTGAAAAAGTATCCACCTGAGTTAGTAAAAGTTGAACAAATCTGTTACCCGAGCCATTTACTGACATCAGCCCAAAGGTCTAACATTATTAATAGTTGACTGCTTTTCTATTGTTATTGCAATAAGGGGCTCTAAATTCACAGTTGATTACGAGCTCAAAAACTTTATTAACTATGATTACAAGTCTATTTTGATAATGGATTAAGTACTTAATGGACGTAAAGTTCTTAAATGGGAGGGTGGTTCATTCCAGGCAAAGTTGTAATAGATATATCTATCTTTTTCATTTCACCTCAGCATGGTTCCTGACACTTACCCATGATAGAGAATGGGGGTGAGTGGCATGGAGAATGTAAAGGTAAAAAGGATAGTGAGGAGTGGGAAGCATAAATTGGCACGAGGTTAGCATGGGTGCTTTAAATACATGTGGCTTCCTTCAACATTGTCATGTTCTATCATACATTTTTCAACACAGGCAAATACTCTCATTCCCCACAACATTCAATAATTCCTTTTGTTCAGTCTCATACTTCAGTATAAATCCAATATATACTGCACATCTTTCTCTTATTCCAAAACACACTCACCTCTTCCTTATCTTTTCAGATCATATGGTAACATTGTCTTCTTCCATCCCAGAATTTGCACAGTAAGCAATTCTTCTCTCAATTCATTTCCATGCAGTTGACTTCATTTTTTTTAATAAAGCAGTACTCCAGGAGATCTTAGATTCAAATGTATCTGAAATTAGACAGGTTACCATGCCTCATAAATATGCATCCTTCACCCATGAATATATCTACTAAAAGCATGGATTTCTCAATTATTATACACTTTAGGTGACCTTGAGGCATATGCCACCTGACTGTACATTCAACAATGATGCAACAAAGCCTGACTTTAATTCATGAAATTGTAGGGAGAACATCAAATAACAATAATATGTAACCTCACATATCTATCACAACTGAGTCATGCTTAATCAACTGGATTGAGTTCTTCGGTGCACTAAGAAAGGATTGATAAAGCAAGAGTGGTTGATATGTATTTGGATTTGAAGGGAAACTTGACAAAATTACCACGTACAAACACTTAGCAAAATTAATGTCCATGACATTAATTGTGCAGTGCTGTACTGATATGAAATGAGATAAAGCACTGAACATATATAGTGATTCTGAAACAAATATTTTCTGATGTATATGAACACCCCAAATTTGGTGTACAGCAGGTAATTGCAAAGTTTGCACATGTCACAAGACTTGGAAATGTTTAAACACAATGAAGAGGAAAATAACACTGAGGGCATTCCAATGGTAAAATTTAATAAAGAAGTGATCCATTTTCATGGGAAGAATGAAGCAAGACAATGGCTAAATAATTTTAGAAAGAGTGCACAGGAACAGAAAAATCTGGGTGTGTGCACACAAGTCTGTAGTGAAAGGACATGTTGACAAGTCTATAAAAAACATTTCCAATCCTTACCTTCAATCAATGCAGGAAAGGAAACAAAAGCAAGCAAGCACTGATCAACTGTTGTATCATATTGTTGATCTGGAGAGATTTTTGTTCCTAATTCTGGGCACCACACTAAGAAAAACATTTAGGCCTCAGACATGTTGTGGAGGAAATTCGCATGGAAACAAGAATGAAAGATTTGAGAGAGGTGAAGAAGTAGTGATTTAAAAGAAAATCAAATTCTACATCCATAAAACACACAAAAAAAACATCCAAAGGAGCTGATTTTCCTTTTGTCTGTCTTAAACTTGGCAGAACATGTGGTTGGCAGATGGAGGAAATTTCTGATGTTGCCAGTGGAGGATCTGGATGGTTTCTCAGTTTGTTCATCTTCAACTATCAGCTGCCCAGTCTGTTGGCTAATTCACAAGAGCAAGAGCCACTGTCACAGCCAATGTATCAGTGAATTACTTCAAAAGCTGCGCAAGAATTTTGCACAGATGGTACACTACCAGTTTCGCTATTCAGTTCATAGCTATATGTGCTATTTCTTGTAGATATTTTTAAAATTAGATTTGAATTAAAATCAATTATTTAACTGTTATATTATCACACAATTGTTTGCAGTTTTTTCAGGAGAAATTTTGGGTACGAGCATAGTCAAGGCCACATCAGTTTCAAGCTGGGATTAGAACTGGTTTTAGTTAGTTAAGTAAGCAACAATAATTTAAATTATTTAAGATTAATTTTTCATTTCTGATTCATGAAATCTAAAGTAATCATGTTAGAAAGTAAAGTAATTTCAAACAAGCAGGCTCACTCAGGATTCTAACATAGACAGAATTTTGCAGCATTGACCAAGGCTTCATTTGGAGGTGGAAAGTGAGGGTGACCTGTGCCACAAGAGGCAAACTCTCAGAGAATGGAATGGGGTATTAGTCAAGGCTGGGAATGAAACACAGCTTTTGAAAAGGAGACACAAGTGCACCTGAAAAGATGGGAGAGTGGTGAGACCAGGGATAACAGGTGCCCTGCCCCTTTTGGAATGAATAAAAAGAAAACAAACTAGTTGTCTTAAACAGGTCATTTTGGAATTCGAGTGAAGTAGTGCCTATATGATTTGTCACATATTTCATTCATTTATCGGTGGTCCCTCGCAGATGAGGATGACTCTCTTCCACTCTCAGGGCGAGTCCATAGATGACTGTACCGACCAATGAGGCTTTCACGGGCTCTGTTTCATTTGGAGCAGAAGTTGGTCACAGGAAGAGGTGGGTGGGGTGTTGATGTGGCAGTGTGCGGCTTACACTATGTTCGCCCTGCTTCTGCTTGTTTCCAGTAGCAAGTCTCGAGGTGCTTAACATCTTCCCAGACACCCCACATTTGCAACATATAAATATCTGATGAATCCTCCGTGCATTTGAGTACTACCTTTGAATCTTCTCTGGGCTAGGCTGTCCAAACATTAGCTCAAATCATAATTGCTAATCTCCTGTGTTAAAGATACAAGTTATTTCATAAAATAATCTACCATACAAATACCATCTCATGCGATGTTTCTATACTCAGCAATGGGGTACATTCAAAACCTATAGATCAAGGTTATAAGCATCATTTTATCTAATGCGCTTCATTTATTTAAAACTTTAGTTTTCTGAAAAGCAGAATTTCTGAAATCTTCACAGAAACTGCATTCTTGAGAAAGAATAGACTGCAAAAAGCTCCACGATTATAGTACAATTTCAGCATCTGAATGGTGATCGATCCTCACTATTACAAATATTTAAATATTACTTTCACATATACCACATTTACATAATAGTGCATTTTCAATCATCCTCATCAATCCACTGTAAAGTGTAGCTGCTTCTTTCACTGTATTCTCATGCATTTCAAAGAAAACCATGTTAAAATTACAGTTACTACATTTCCGTCTCAATGATAAATGAAAATTCTTATTCTGATGTATGTTCCTTTCCACAAAATAGACAGTTGATCAAGTATCTGTCATCTGTTTAGCATTTTCTGTTAGCTGTCTGCATGGACAGTTTTGTCATTACAAAGCCACTTCATGTGAGGCTGTATTACTCCAGCTGCTCTTACCATATGCATGGAATGGTGAAAGTGAGGAGTTGGATTTCTCCGCAGTATCTTTCACATGGTTAATTCCAAATCCATATGTTATTTGGATTTGCTCAAAATTACAAATATCTGCAAGGTTCAACATTATGTAGTTGTCTTGCATTGATTTTTTTACCATTATGTTCTTTGTTTCTGAACTAAAAGGTGGAAATATTTCTATAACTTTGTTTTCTTTCTGTTATGCACTACATCCCTTCTAAATACATTGCATGCATCAAAAGCTTATTCACCAAACATGGTATGGAATACTATGCCTTGAAGTTTTTCCTATCTCCAATACACTCTTCAAAAAGGTTAAAAATTTGTTTTATCTCAGAGTAAAATGACACCACTTATACAATATGTCAGGCAGTGCATGTCCAATTGGAACCGTGCACACTACCCTTGTTTGCCATTGTGGGGACCTAGGACATCAATTAGTGCCTTAAGAAGTAGACTTTTTCACAAGAACTTGGGAGTCACTTCATACAATTTGCTCAATTTAATACCTCACACTAAAAAACAGTGAGCTAAAAGGACCTATTTTCTTGAACAACATTGAAAATGACAGCAGCATTTTTGTTGGCAAACATTGCTTGATTTTCATGAATGGCCAGCCATTACGTAGCTTTGAGATACAGAATCAAAATGCATTTCCTCTTGTAAAACTAGCAACCAACAATAAGATGGTTAGCAAGACATCCATAGGGAATTCAGATTATCTTCTTCACTCAGAGAGTGATTCATAATTTGAACCTCACTGCCACAGGTTGTGGTTAATGGAAGTAGTCTCATTTTTGTTACAAAACCATGTTCTATAGAAAACAAAACATATTTGAATCTACTGGCTGGAAAATGCTATATTTTCTTTAAAAAAAGGAGTGAAGTCATATCCAAGAGATTTAAGCTCAAAGTCAAAAATGATGACATCTTTGCATCACTACATGTTTTTGGAATGCAGAATATGGAGACATAATCAAGCATCCAGACAATTCTGCATCCTCAACAGAATGGAGACAAATCATGAGTCATAACCACCTGAACAACAGTGGAAAGAGAAATTCCCAGAAATCATGTCTTACTTGGACCACAACTTCTGGAGAAAGAAGATCATGCAAAATGACAATTCTTTGTTTTAATCATCTGCTTTCTTTGTAGAACAATGAAGATACTGGAAGAATGAGAACCAGTGTGGACTCATTTCATTCTCTCTTCATTTATCCAATTTGCAATTTTTTGAACTCTGCCTTCTGAACTTGAAAAGCAAGATACCCCAGTCAGACATTAAAAACAAAAAGAAAACACATAGAGTCATAGAGACGTACAGCATGGAGACAGACCCTTTGGTCCAACGCATCCATGCCAGCCAGATATCCGAACCTAATCTGGCCCATTTGCCAGCACTTGGTCCATATCCCTCTAAACCCTTCCTATTCATATACCCATCCAGATGCCTTCTAAATGTTGTAATTATACCAGCCTTCACCACTTCCTCTGGCAGCTCATTCCATATGCACACCACCCTCTGCATGAAAAAGTTGCCCCTTAGGTCCCTTTTAAAACTTTACCCTCTCACCCTAAACGTCTAGTTCTGGACTCCTCCAGTCTGGGAAAAAGACCTTGTCTATTTACCTTATCCATGCCCCTGATGATTTTATAAACCTCTGTAAAGTGACTCTTTAGTCTCCAATGCTCCAGGGAAAACAGTCCCAGCCTATTTAGCCTCTCCCTATAACTCAAACCCTCCAACCCTGGCAATGTCCTTGTAAACCTTTCTCAGCACTGTTCGCCAGAAGAATGGATAAATGGTTTGTTTACAACCTTAAATTACCTTGACACCAAAAGCAGACACCAAATTCAGGTCAAAACCAGCCAATTCAGCAACCATGAAGAATTGTAAACTATTTTAAGATACAAAATGACCTGATCCATTTTGCTCCACTAACTATTTGTGTACACTCTCACTCCAGTGTGAGAGTGTGAAAGCCAAAACAATAAGTGGAGATTAGTATAATAAAAGCCTATCCCCTTCAGCTCATGGAAATCTGTCTGATAGCTCCTTTTACAATTACAAAATGTAAACAGTTAAAACACCCACTGCATTGAAAAGTATCTTTTACAAAGAAAAACAGTTTATTGAAAAGAATGGGAAAAGGGGAAAGCCACTCAACTACTCATCACCTGCTCATAACTGTCTACCTTAAGAGGAAGGTAGACAGTTAAGCACTGTTATGGACTAATTAGGTTGACTGGACTGTTCCTGTGCTGCATATTCAATTTGATCTTAGATGAATATAATTTTGAGGTACACTGTATTGTACTTTTGATTTCCTTTAAAGGAAACAATTATATATTTAAGGATCACTTCAACCCAAGTCAGTGTCATAAGGCATATTGAAATCCATGAGCATCATGTATACAAAAAAAGGACTATATTTCAAACATCAGTTTTATATTAGCATCAAAACATCTTTGATGTTTGATATTCCAAGGATCATGGTAATGTCTGCACTAATTATGAGTATAATTTAATACTGCTGATTTAAGTTACTCTTCAGTTAAATGAATCTGACAGTTTATGTCCAATTTATATCCCAACTTGCATAATAATCTTTCTGAAACACCTGGGAGGGGGTCTATCAGAAGACATATGTCCAAAGTGCTTTTGTTCAGTCTGTGGATCCCAATACCAAGCTAATAGTCAGTCGGCATTTCTTTTTATTTTGTCAAATCAATTGGATTGTAGGAGTTGCTGTGTGTGTGCAGGAATGTGCATGCAACTGAGCTACTCCATATCAATGGCTGGAGCCTGCCTCACTCATCTCAGGCAGAATAACAACTGATTATTCCACTGCAATGCATCACTTTTCCTGGGAATATACATCTCTGAATGATACCCATCCTTTAACTTTAGCCAAACCAAATTGGTAGTATTGTTATTTTAACTTATTAAGAGTAAACTAGCATATGTGCCAAGCTAAAAGAAGAGGAAATCAAAAAGCCAAAGTAATAATTCACATGCATTACCAATGTAGCCAGATCCAGCTTTAAGAGAGGCAACACTTGCATGTTTTTGATTCCATTAATGAAGCTAGCGTAGGCCAGAGATAACTACAGGGTGGAATCTTACAGAGGCCTGACTAATATCAGCTATGACAATATTTGGAGCAAAACTGGAGAAGTCTAACAAGGTGCATCTTGATGTCAGGATCATGTCCTGTTCAGAAGCGAGATTCTTGCTAGGTAGTGAAGAGTTACCTAATTTAAGAAAGGGGTATTATGGCTTATTAACTACACGTTGCCTCATTAATGTAAAGTATCCTATTGTATCTTCCTTGATGTGCAATGGACCTCCATTTTGGACCTCAGGCACAACATCTTATGGCACACTCTATGAGCACCAGCCATATGCATCCCATATTCAAAAGCGTTAACATCCTACATGTGCCAACCCAAGAACCGTCATGGTGCATTTCCAAACCAATTACAGTACACATCTGCCTTCAAATGGTCCACCTTGAGGCATTGGCAACTACCATTGTAATACTGCAGCAAGTACACTGCCATGCAAGGACAAGCACCCAGCTCATGGATTAGACTGGGATGCATTGCTAGGCTATTTGTTTGTTCTAATTCACTTTGAGTCTACCCGAATGCTCACAGCATCCCAATCTTGCATTTAACAAGAGATATGAGGCTCACAGCACTGCCATATTGCTGCACTGTCCAATGTGGATGCAAAGCCAGGAGGTTTGTTGTGGTTGCCAGCAACCTTTGGTCAAGGGAGATAGGCCTCATCCAAGGTTCCCAAGAAAGTCATTCTAGGGGCATGGACATGATCAGTTAGCTGTTCAGCATGGACATAGTCAGGATCCTCTCTTCAGAAAGAGAGAGGAGTCAAATGTTGAACAGCCCACCATCAGTTTTGATTTTTTCTGTATGATATCTTCCTCCTGAAATGAGGGAGCATCAGGTAGTAAGGAGGTGAATGTGGATGGCAAAACTATCGCTTTTGGTGCAGGTGGAGAGTTGACCCAAGCAAGCATGTGTAGGCAGTGCCGAAGGCAGGCAGAGTTTTAGTGTCAGGGATTGAGAGGGTGACAGATGGGAGAGTGGTAGGTATGAACCTTGGTGGGGGGTGGGTCCAGTAGCAGAGGTAGAGTGAGTGCAAGGTCTCAGAGGATGTGGTGTCACTTAAGGCAGAATAGAGAAGGTCATTGACCTTCTTCCAACACTGCTGGGCATTCCTCCATTTGGAGGAGGCTGAACTGACCTGAATGGCATCCTCAGACCAGACTCGCTTTGTCTCACCTTTGCACAGTCCAGTCCACCAGGATCCTGTTCATGAGAAAGGCACCAGTGTTCTCTTCTCTGCAATGTCAGGGGTAAATATCAGGAACCTTGTTGTGCTACTTTGCAGAAACAGTGCTTGTCTGGGTACGCAATAGCATTTTAAAATTGTCACTGCTGCTAGTTCACTCTGGGACATCCTGGCAGTGGCAAATTGTTCTAGAAATATTGGGTGGTAAGTTGGAGCTAGAATGGGCAAGAGAGGTTCCATTGAGGCAGGATAGGTAGTTAATGCTGCAAGTTTGATTAAAACTAGACAAGAAAACTAGACAGATCCATCTTTGGGAAGCCCTCTGCAAAATTGATTTGGCCAAAATAAGTAAAATTTAACGCACAATGTCAGCAAAGCGTGATTCTGTAACACTTCAGAGCAACCACCATTTGCTGAAATTGCCATTTTCCCCTCCACCTCCCTATTCTAATAGCTCTAAAGCTTATACTCTTGAAGTTTTTCTTTCTAATTATTCTCTTATCTGGCTGGTTTGACAAGCATTGCAAGCCCAGTGTTCTCAGTATCCTTATCAACATGTCTATGATCTTATGATAAGGCCTGTACAATTCAAAACACAACAATAATCTTCAGTTTCTACACCTCCACTGTCAAACTCCCTATGCCAGAGATATCTTATACTGCACTTATATTCCACGACAGTTTTTTTATTGGAACCACAGTGACAAAATTATAATCCTTGTTTGTGCTTTTTTTTTGTTTCTCTATGAATTTTATTCTGTGGTCTGCACCTTCCTCCTCCACTGCTACTCAACAAGGCAGGGGCTCAATGAGAATACTTAGATGCAAGTCACTATCAGAGGAAGGGAAAGGATTCAAAAATGTTCAGGTATATGGAAAAGCCTTGGAAGGATTTGAAGACTTGGTCAGGAATTTCAAGTCAAAATTTTGTTGTGGTTTTCCTTAAATCTTTCTTTAAAACTGCAGCTGGAAACAGTTAATATTTTCTCTTCCAGTTCCAATATTATCAGGTGATCTCTGGTGAAAACTGTATTGCCTTTCTGTTCCAAGACCAGTTGTTCTGGCATTAGTATTTAGCAGGCACAGAGAACCAACTGTGTCCATCTGTTAATCATTTTTAAATTTTCCCCTTAAACTGTGCCAGCAAAAATTAATTGCAAAGATTAATTTTAGCAATTGGCTAAAGTACAAATCACACCAATCAATCTGAAAATCTCAATGCCCAGCTCATTCGCAAATACTGTAATTCAAAAGTTAATTTGAAAACCTACTGCAAAAATCAACTTTCTGTTATTGTTTTTGGATTATTTGAAGTCAAATTATTGTCAAGTGTATTTGTGCTGACACTATGCTGAGTGACAGTGACATTATGATAATATCACAGCTCAATAATCCAAAGACCTAAGTGGCATGGCAGCTGATGGAATTGGAATTTAGTTAATAAATCTGGAATTGAAAGCTGGACTCTGTAATGGGAACCATAATAATGTCATGGCTTGTTGAAAAAGAAAACACATCTGGTTCACTAATGGTCTTGAGGGAATGAAATTTGCTACGCTTACCTGGTCTAGTCTACATACAACACTAGACCCACAGCTATATGGTTGACTCTTAACTGTCCTCTGGAATCAATACCATGAAGTTCATGGACAATTATGGATAGGCAACAAAAGTTGGCCTTCCATCTGAAGGAAAAGTAAAGATAATTTGACAAACATCTCAGGGTTTTGGTCTTGTATTTTCTGCAACAATTTAGAGTTGAAAGAGAAGAATTGTTGAGCCTGCAAAATACTGAACATTGGATAAATCTCCTAGTCAAGATGAGAAGTATCCCAAACCTGCTATGGGAGGCAAGGGAAGCTATTGCATGTTCCTTGATGTTAATTTTCAAATCCTCTCTGGCCACAGGTGAGGTACCAAAGGATAGTTAATGTGATATAATTATTCAAACAGGATGATTAGGATAAACCAGGGAACTATAAACCATGGATGGTAGAAATCACAGATGATCTGAGGTATCGTAAATCCTTGAAGACAATAGAACAAGTGGATAAAGAGTCAATGGACTTAAAATGTTCACAGCTTTTGCTCCACAGATGCTGCTGGACCTGCTGAGTTTCTCCAGCAATGTGTTTTTTTTTGTTTTGGACAGGTGGATAAGATGTTTAAGATGGTATTTGGGATACTTGGTATGAAGAGAGACTAGATAGGATTGGGTTGTTTTCTGTAGAGCAGGGAAGACCAAGGGGCAATATGATGGAGTTGGACAAAATTGAGAAGCATAGAAAGGGTGGATATGAAGAAACTTCAGGGTCGGCAGCATTCGGCTCCTGAGCACGGGGCTTGGCCACTCATGGCTCATGCGATGGGTTCTACTACATCCACAAAGACTAGAATTAGATTAGAATCCCTACAGTATGGAAACAGGCCCTTCGGCCCAACAAGCCCACACCGACCCTCCAAAGCGTAACCCACTCAGACCCATTCCCCTATCCTACATTTACCTAATGCACCTAACACTATGGGCAATTGAGCATGGCCAATTTACCTAACCTACACATTTTTGGATTGCGGGAGGAAACTGGAGCACCCAGAGAAAACCCCACAGACACGGGGAAAATGTGCAACTCCACACACAGTCCCCTGAGGCTGGAATTGAACCCTGGTCCCTGGCTCTGTGAGGCTGCAGTGCTAACCACTGAGCCACAATGCCACCCTTTGTCTTTCTAACTCAGTAACATTTTTTTTTGTTTGATTTGCCCTGGGGCCTCCTCCTGATGTCTTCCTGCAGGAGGCTAGGGCCCCAAGTATCTCCACCTCTGCTCCATCTTGGGTGTTGGCATCGAAACACAAACCAAAACCCGATGGTCAACTTGGAGCTAGGACCCATCAGTCGATGTCCAGTGTCGGAGGAGTGCGGGAACCATGCAAAATGACCATCTCCAAAAGTGGCAGATGCAGAAAACGATGGTGCTAATGGCAGCAGTAAAGGAGCACATTGCCAGAACCCTGGGGATGATGTTGGAGGGTGGCGACTTGAGGAGCAGAGAGGGTGAAGTCTATGGAGAGGGAAAGATGAAACTTTGAAGCAGTTTCAGCAGTATCAGTTTAATATTTACTTATTCAGAATTATATCATTTATATGATTTATTCAGTAATTTTAATCCATAATCCAAGATGGAGCCAGAACATGGTGACATTATCCACTTTTGACTGTAACTAGATTTCCTGAAGAAAGGATTATGCCCGAAACGTCGATTCTCCTTTTCCTTGGATACTGCCTGACCTGCTGTGCTTTTCCAGCAACACATTTTTCAGCTCTGATCTCCAGCATCTGCAGTCCTCACTTTCTCCCAACTCAGTACAAGTGACAATATTAAATAAATCTAAACATTCCCATTAGCAGTAAGGTCAATATCCAAAGGTCATAGCTTAAATTAGTGCAGTAACAATCAGGCATCGTCCCTTGCTGGTTAGCAGTCTGCAGCAAAACAGGGCATATAGTTTGCTGTAGGGTACTATGCCACGCCAACTTCATACCTGCTCCATGTCTGAGCAGCTTACACAGCAAATACACTGTACGTGTTGTCAGCCATGTCCCAACATAGGAGAGGAGTAGTTCCCACTGAACTTCAGAGTGGGACTGTTATCAGTGGTCCCAGCACAAGAGCAATCTCCCATACCAGTACAGGAGATTGGCCAGTCAGGCATCCTCTCAGAGGGTTCTCAGTCAGGGATTCATTGCCTCCGAGTCCACGAGGTTGGGTTGCGGTCAGTCCTGTGGTTCCACAGTGGCCAGTCCAGGGTTAAGATGAACGTGATCAGGGAGATGCATTGTCTTCAATCAGGGGTCTAGGGTCACCTTTTCCATGGCTGCCCAGTTGGTTGCTCAAGGTGATGGGTCACATTCAGTGTTGGGTTCCCTCCACAGGAACTAAAGGGAAAGGGAGGGTTTGGAAGGAGCCTCGGCAAGCTATTCTTCATACATTTCCCTCCTCTCCCTTGTCAGCCTTTCATAAGGACCAGTCCTTCTGGGACAGCCTGGTCCACTTCTCATTCACTTCCAACACCCACCCACAGTCCAATGCTACCTTCCCCTGCAGAAGATGTGATTCCTGCCCGCTTACTTCTTCTCTCCGCAGTGTACAATGGCCCAACCCGCCTTCTAGATGAACCTGCACTTCACTCAATCAAGACATAGTGGAAAGTTATCACGAAACAAAGAGGTGCTGGGCACTGTTAGATATTTTTGTCTGTATTGTGATGAACCAAGTATCAGGAGACAACTTTTGCAAAAGGGGTTAAAAAGGTGCTTACACATAAAGCTTTTCACCACGATATGTTATCAGAGCCAAATCAGGGACATTTGAGCACAGAATGAACGAGATGCTTGATATAGGAGATTGTAGATTGGAAAGTGATCAAGAATGATGTCAAGGTGACAGTGAGACTGTGAGTTGTGCCAGAGTCAACAACCCCAGTATCACAAAGAACATCCACACACACACAAAATCCAAAATTGCAACAGATTTATTCACCATACACGGTGATGGTTTTCTTCCAGTCAGTGATTATTTTTCCAAAATTTCCAAATGGTCAGAAAGTTAACAATTTCAAGCACACCCACGACAGACATGGTGGGCTTAATCTTGCATCTTTTTGGCCAACTTAAAGTTCTGTGGATCCTCCTGTATATTAATATTTCTAATGTTTACTGTGTACTCTCTTTTTACATGTAGCCTCACATAATGCACCACCTCACATGTCTGGGTTAAACCCTATTTGCCTGCCCAAGTCTCCAGTTTGTCAATATCCTTCTGAGCTCTTTGACAACCTTCCTCACTATCCACAACTCCAGCAATTTTAATGACATTTGCAAACTCACTAATCAGACCACATACATCCACATCATTTATATTTTGCAAAGTGATCCCAGCAATGATCCTTGTGGAACACCACTGATCACAGACCTCCAGTCAGAAAACACCTCTCCACCACTATCTTCTGTCTTCTATGACCAAGCCAATTTTGTATCCAACTTACTGTGCATCTCATGATCTAATTTTTTGGGCCAGCCTACAATGAGGGAATTTGGTAAATCCTTTAGTCAAGTTCACATAGACAGCATCTACTGCCCTATCGTCAATTACCTTTGCCAGTTCTTCAAAAACCTTAATCAGATATGAGACAAGACCTTCCCCATTCTGTAAAACAATGCTGCCAACTATTAACAAGTTCATTCTTTTCCAAATGTTGAGTAAATCCTGTCTCTAAAGAATCTTCTCCAATAGTTTTGCTACCAATGATGTAGGGCTAACCAGCCTGTAATTTCCTGAGTAATCCTTGTTGCCCTTCTTAAAGGGCAGTTCTTCTGGGACCTCCTTGCCTGTGACTAAAAGGGATACAAAGATCTCTATCAAGGACTAAACAATCTCCTCCTTTGCTTCCTTCAGTATCCTTGGACAGATTCCATCAGGCCTGGGGTCTTATCTACCTTAATGTTTTTCCAGACATCTGACATCATCTGCTCCTTAATATCAACATTTCCTTCTCTAATGTGACCATCATCCATGTCCTTCTCTTTGGTGAATACTAGGTGCAGTGCTCATTAAGCACCTCACCCACTTCCTCTAGTCCACACATAAATTTCCTCATTTGTTCTGGAGAAGACTTACCCTTTCCCCATCTACCCTGTTGCTCCTAATACAGTATATGTATAAAAAGGCCTGGGATTTGCCTCAATCCTATTTGCCGAGAATATTTCATGGCACCTTTTAGCCCTCTTAATTCCTCAAGTTCTTTTCTGTTCCCTTTATATACCTCAAGAGCTTTGTTTGATTTCAGTTTCCTAAACCATATATATGTGCTTCCTTTTCCTTTTTGACAAAATTTTCAATGTCTCTTTTCATTCAAGGCTCCCAAATTTTGCCATCCTGGCCTTTCATCCTCACAGGGACATATTGATTCTGAACGCTGATCAGTTGGCCTTTAAAAGGCTCCCACATCAGTTGTGGATTTATTCTCAAACATCCATCCTCAATCTAATTTCTGAAGTTTTTGCCTAATACTGTTGTAATTACCCTGGACCCAATGTATCACTTATCCCAGAGGACTAGTCTTATCCTGATCCATAACTACCTTTAAACTTACAGAATTACAATAACTGTTCCTAAAGTAGTCCCCCTCTGAAACTTCAATAACCTGACCAGGCTCATTCCCTCATGTCTAGTAATACCCCTTCCCTAGTTGGGCTATCTACATATTGTTTCAAGAATGTACCTAACATATTCGGGTCTGTCCACACTGTAGCACTAAGGGGTCCCAGTCAATACTGGGGAAGTTACAATCACCCACTACAACAACCATGTTGCTTGTATATCTTTCCATGATCTGCTTACATATCCGCTCAATATCTCACGCGGGCTATTGGAAGCAACAGCAGCAGCCTAACCATTGGCATGATGACTGGCTCTGTTGTGCAGCAGGGAGCGTCAAAGCCTAGGTCAGCAGTAGCAATAGGGACTCTATATTTCAGGGCACATGCATTTCTGAAAGGGAAGTCATGGTCCATATTGATACTAACATATGGAGGCCTGTGTTGAGAGCCTGCTGCATCAACTAAAAGAAAGAGGAACTTTGGATCTACCTGGTATCAATTTGAACTGATGAATTTGGCCCTCCTCAGATAACATCCCTAATTTTTTGCAGCCTCTGTGACCGTAGGTTTAGCTGTCAATGGTTTGTTCAGGAATATTTCATTCCTCATTCCTGAAGAAGGGCTTATGCCCAAAACGTCGAATCTCCTGTTCCTTGGATGCTGCCTGACCTGCTGCGCTTTTCCAGCAACACATTTTCAGCTCTGATCTCCAGCATCTGCAGTCCTCACTTTCTCCAGGAATATTTCAGGCAGATATGTCCAACACACACAAGAGCAATGAATTTAAATGGCCAGAGAATAGGGATACCACAGATTTGTCATATACTGTACCTCGAACCACATGCTTTATTGATTCCCTTTGAAAATGCTAACATTGGTAGTTGTAGCACCCTCCTACAGGAAAAGTCATTTACCCTACTCACTCCATGTGTGTTTGCAGCCCCTGCCTTATTGGTCAGTGAGCCACCGAACATTCAAATCCCTTCCAACTAGCCCTTCCCGTAAACTCCATTGAATTCTCACATCTGTGAGCGAGTTTACTAGCTGAGCTCTCCGTCTAATCTCTCCATTGCCACCTTCTCTCACTATATTCTTACTGAGGGGTTGTGATAATTTTCAAGCCTCAAAATGGGATCAGAGTGGGAAACACCATTTAGACTTATTTTTCAATTCTTGTTTTTGTGCAAATAGATTTGCAACGATGTAGTGTAAACATATTTTCATTTTTAGTGCATCTTGTTATTTCTTGGGGGAAAAAAGCAGTGGCATTATTTTAACAACCGTGTTGATTTAAGAGCCAATTATACAGAGAAACCAAGGATCAGGTTGATACCACATGACCATCAACCATGAAGACATTATATTGCATTGTTAGAATGTGTATGTAAGTTCAGTTTATCTGCTAAGTTAAAACCTGTTGAGGGTTTTCAAGCAAATGGAACCTATGCTACTTATCAATCCAGTGTGAGAGTGTTAATTCTTTCGACATTAAGGAACAAAACGTGAGGACACAATGTCATCTGCCAGATGTATCAGAAAATTCTCCTAGATTGCCACAGCAAAGTGGATCTACATCTAGGGTTGTTTCAATGTGCTGATTGGTACATTCTCACCACTTCAACACATCTCCCTTTCCAAACAAGGCACTGAAAAAATGCCGCTATGATCTGTGGCAGCTCCCTCCACTATTGCAAGCCAGCAACAGGCTCCCTTTGAAGAGAAAGGAGGGGAAAAAAGGCAAAAAGCAAGCAAACAAAGAAAGATAGAGCATGAAATGGATCAAAGCAAAGCAGATACGTAAGAGACATGGAAAAGAGAAGGTTGAGGCTAAAAGAGAGCAAATACAAAAATATAAAGAAAACCATATGGGAGAGTATTTATTTCAGCGTCCTTTGAGCAGCGACACTAGAGATCCATTAATTGTAACAGAGTCAGTGGAAGGAAAAAATTTTAATTTTCGCATCAAAAATTGAAGCTGGCAGCAAAATGGGGTTCAAACAATGAATAAAAAAATAGAATTGCAACATGATCAAAGTAATCAAATTTTAAAATTCAGTGCTCTTAGCTGTTTGGAATAGATTTACCGATAATCACTCGTAATTAAGTTACTTCTCATTTTCTTTTAAATATGTTGGTTCCTAAGAGACTTGATAAACAACATCAGAAGAGCATAGCCATGCAATCAGTAGCATTTGTACAATACTGTAATTACTATAGATGCTATTGATTAAAGCAGTCTTTCGTTGCATCAGAGCCGTTTCATATACAGAAAACCTTTCAAGCTGCTACAACTTAAATGTAATAGAGAGTGGTATTAGTTTGTGAAATTACAACATTTTGATCTTTTAACACACAGTTTCCACTTCAAAGCTGTTATAATTGGGGAGCCTATATTATGGTTTCTCCCTGCTTCATCAGGGAGCTACCAGTTATTGCACAGACAACACCATTGCCACACGTGGGCAACCTGCAATATATTTTATTACTTTGCAACAAACACAAGTGTCTATTATTTGAATTTTGCTGCATTGTCTGCCAGTGATTTATCTGACTGTCAGTTTATACTGTAATAAAACAAAAATTGTTTAATGTGCATGTCTCAATTGTAAACTAATGAACCGCAGAGTGAACAATAAATGATTGGATTACTTCTTGCATGAGATAAGACTTCAGCTCACATTTAGGGAGCGCAAGTTTGCCGCTAGAACAAGACTGTTGTGACATGTAACGGAGTATCCGGAGCACCCAGAACTGGAAAAATTAGCATATGATTTACCAACAGGTTTAGTCGGTTATGTATTATTTTACAAAAGCACAGGTTTATGGCAGATTCTGTGCTACATGAACCTCCTCCCACTCTACTGCATCTATCTAATCAACATGTTATTCTAATCCTTTCTCGCTCATGGACAGAACTAGCTTTCCCTTCAATTCAATATTTTAAGACAATAAAACATAAAAAGCTAGAAATACTGAGTATGTCTGGCAGTGACTTTACGTTATTTATTTGATGAGATATACATGTCACTGCCAAAGTCAACGTGTAATGTCCAGGCCTTTATGTCCTTGAAGTGATTGACTTGCTGGGTCAATTGAAAATGCCATTATAAAAAAATCTCATTGCTATAGCTCTGTCATCATCTGCAGACCAGACCAGCCAAGGATGACACTATCTTCTAAATGGTAAGGAACCAAAGGAACCTCACGGCAAATCATTAATAATGTTGTGGTCAATACGGAACCTTAACTTTAATTAATACACATCGGAAAGTGAAAGGAAGTTTCAGCAGCTGCTGTAATGGGATTTGAATCTATGTCCATAGAGCATTTGCACATTTCTCTTGATTACTAGTCCAGAGACATGACTACTGCTGAAAATGTGTTGCTGGAAAAGCGCAGCAGGTCAGGCAGCATTCAAGGGACAGGAGAATCGACGTTTCGGGCATAAGCCCTTCTTCAGGAAGCCCTTCATTCCTGAAGAAGGGCTTATGCCTGAAACGTCGATTCTCCTGCTCCTTGGATGCTGCCTGACCTGCTGCGCTTTTCCAGCAACACATTTTCAGCTCTGATCTCTAGCACCTGCAGTCCTCACTTTCTCCTCAGAGACATTACTACCCCAATACTGCCTCTCCATAAAAAAGGAGAGAAAAAGAGCTAATGGACCCATTTGCCTGAAGGAATGACAATGAGACACCTACATGCAGGCAGGTAGGACCATGTTCTGGATCTCTTCCCTGGGATTTCCAACTGCAAAACCATATCAGTGAGTTGGCTGGTTCTTGTCATTAACCCACAACTGACACTCCAAACTGACTAGTTCCACTGTGGGAAATTGCCATGGTCTATTCCTCTACAATTTCCATGGAGCTAGGCCAGATCTTTGGAGGGTTATGGATTATTGCACAAAAGGTAAGTTGAAAAGGTCCTTCTCACGTCAAGATATGCCCCTCCTTCCATCCCCTGTACTGTCTTCAATCCCCCTAAAAGTATGTCCCTTTCCCATATTCCCTCATGCTCTCACAAGACTCAGTATTTTATGCTGATAGACCAGACAACCATTACTGTCCTGAAACATGAGTTCTTGTTTGACAGCTTTTAAAATCTGATTTCTGCCATCAATTTCACAGTATTTATTTGTATAAAGTTAAGAATTTTGAAGTGCTTTCAGTTTCAGCAATTAGGATTTTAAAAAATATCAGTCATTCTGACATCTTTATATACATTGGGTTGTAGTGAACAGGAAACTATTTTAAAGTAAGTTTTTTTAAACGCACACACAACTTTCACTATAGTGTTCATTCATTCATTCTATACCGTGCAACATGAATGAATAGTTATGGAAATCTCATAGACTGGTATGGGACATGAGCAGCCATAAGAGTTGAGGAGGTGCAGCGCGGAGTATGAATGAGGCACAGACAATGTGTGGAAGAGAGAATCGAATAACTAGAGAGTCTGTTTTTGTTGTTATTGGAACTTGCCTCAAAGATAAAAAGCTGGCCCAACAATCATATCCTACATTGGAAAGCTATAAAATTTATTGTTATTTTATTTCAGATATTTCACAAAATATAGGAGGAATGTTAGTCAGTGAGTGCCAATAAATCTTATGAATTGTTTTGATAAATTCTAGGAGTCTATCTTTGTAAATTTCTACACTATAAATTGAAATTTTAAAATGATAGCTCTACAACAGTTCTATCCAACTTCTCTTTTTAAACAATATAATTGGTGTCTACTTAATACAAACATGCCAAAACAGAGCTGATGACATCAACGTCTTTGGTTAAGGAAGGAGGAATGAATAGATGGCAATTAACTTTCTAGACTTTGTAAAGCTGATTGGGGGCAGATGTTCGCAGGTAAAGGGATGGCTGGAAAATGGGAAGCCTTCAGAAATGCAATAATGAGAGTCCAGAGGCAGTATTTTCCTGTTAGGGTGAAAGGAAAGGCTGGTAGGTACAGGGAATGCTGGATGCCTAAAGAAATTAAGGGTTTGGTTAAGAAAAAGGAGGAAGCATATGTCAGGTATAGACAAGATAGATCGAATGAATCCTCAGACAAGTATAAAGGCATGAGGAGTATACTTAAGAGAGAAATCAGGAGGGAAAAAAGGGGACATGAGATAGCTTCGGCAAATAGTTAAGGAATATCCAAAGAGTTTTTACAAATACATTAAGGACAAAAGGATAACTAGGGAGAGAATAGGGCCCCTAAAGATCAGCGTGGTGGCCTTTGTGTGGAGTTGCAGGAGTTGGCAAAGATGCTAAATGAGTATTTTGCATCAGTATTTACTGTGGAAAAGGACATGGAAGATATAGAATGTAGGGAAATAGATGGTGACATCTTGAAAAATGTCCATACTACAGAGGAGGAAGTGCTGGATGTCTTGAAAAGCATAAAAGTGGATAAATCCCCAGGACCTGATCAGGTGTACCCTAGAACTCTAGGGAAGCTAGGGAAGTGATTGCTGGGCCTCTTGCTGAGATATTTATATCATCGACAGTCACAGGTGAGGTGGCGGAAGACTGGAGGTTGACTAATGTGATGTCACTGTTTAAGAAGGGTGGTAAGGACAAGCCAGGGAACTACAGACCAGCAAGCCTGATATCAGTGGTGGGCAAGTTGTTGGAGGGAATCCTAAGGGACAGGATGTACATGTATTTGGAAAGGCAAGGACTGATTAGGGATCGTCAACATGGCTTTGTGTGTGGGAAATCATGTCTCACAAACTTGATTGAGTATTTTGAAGAAGTAACAAAGAGGATTGATGTAGGCAGAGCGGTAGACGTGATCTATATGGACTTCAGTAAGGCGTTCGACAAAGCTCCCCAAGGGAAGCTGATTAGCAAGGTTAGAATCTCATGAAATATAAGGAGAATTACTGGCTCAAAGGTAGAAGACAGAGGGTGGTGGTGAAGGGTTGTTTTTCAGATTTGAGGCCTGTGACCAGTGGAGTGCCACAAGGATCAGTGCTGGCTCCACTACTTTTTGTCATTTATATAAATGATTTGGATGTGAGCATAAGAGCTATAGTTAACAAGTTTGCAGATGACATCAAAATTGGGGGTGTAGTGGACAGCAAAGAAGGCTGCCTTGGATTACAACGGGATCTTGATCAGATGAGCCAATGAACTGAGGAGTGGCAGATTGAGTTTAATTCAGATAAATGCGAGGTGCTGCATTTTGGGAAAGCAAATCTTAGCAGGACTTATAGACTTAATGGTAAGGTCCTAGGGAGTTTTGCTGAACAAAGAGACTTTGGAGTGAAGTTCATAGCTCCTTGAAAGTGGAGTCACTGGTAGATAGGATGGGTAAATGAATAGGAAGGATTTGGAGGGATATGTGACGGGTGCTGGCAGGCCGGACTAGATTGGGTTGGGATATTTGGTAGGCATGGACGAGTTGGACCGAAGTGTCTGTTTCTGTGCTGCACATCTCTATGACTGTATGACTCTATAATCATTATTCAATGATCCATGTGGGGAAAGCACTTACGTACTTGTCAGTAAGGTTAGAATTGGACTGAATAGTGATGGCTTGAATAGTTTAAAAGCCATTAGTGAAGCGGACAATGCACCTTCAATTAATACTCTTTGAAATGCATATCAGTCTGGATGGAGTTTTGGAAAACAAACTTTTTTTTAAAAATGTTTTTATGTAAAATAGGCTGTGCCGTTCTACCTTAGATAAACTCCATAGTTTATGGGAGAAGGTTAATGCACAAATAAATAGTCCACAATAAACTGGTTTATAATGATCCAAGCAGAAATCAAATTCATACTGAAAGGAATTTATTTCACCATAGAATCCCTACAGTATGAAAACAGGTTATTTGGCCCAACAAGTCCACACCAACCCTCCGAAGAGTAACCCACCCATTCCCCTACCCTGTTATTCTACATTTACCCTTGACTAATGCACCCAACCTACATCTTGAACACTATGGGCAATTTAGCATGGCTAATTCACCTAACCTGCACATCTTTGGATTATGGGAGGAAACCAGAGCACCCAGAGGAAACCCACGCAGGCACAGGGAGAATGTACAAACTCCACATAGATAGTCGCCTGAAGGTAGAATCGAGCCTGGGTCCATGGCGCTGCGAGTCAGCAGTGCTAGCCACCATGCCATTCATTTGTTTTAATTTTTTCAGTGGCGATAAAAAAAATGTCAGATTTGGTTTAAAATCAAATGAAACTGTGTATATGGGTCATAATGTTTGCATTAAAAAAAACCTGTTGATTAGCAAAGACTTTGAGTTTACCAAACAAGGAAAGGAATTCAAATTTGAAGATCTAATAAAACATTAAATTAACAAAAGGTGATAAGTTGATGTCTCAGTTCTGAATGTTCAGAGTTTGACGTATTGCTGGTTTCCATTATCCTAACAAGAAATCAGTTCAGCTTTGACAGAAAAATGAAAAGCAAAAAACTATTAGTCTTCATTAATGGCAGAATATTACATTTTACAGATCCAAGTAAGCTATGATGACAGTTCTGAACAGTAAGATTTTGCTTCAGAGAAAGCTTGATTAAAATTAGGAGATCCAGAATTTATGAAAATTGAAGGTTCATCCAATCTCAATGCATTACCCATGGAAGCAATTGTGCAATTATGAAACCAGAACAAGAAGAAACTTTGAGTCAGTCAGATGCCTTTGTAGGCCAATATGAAATTCTTAGATTGTGTTCCCTTCCTGGCTTCTTTAATTTCCCAGGCTCTAAAAGTGAGTAGCCAGTGAATTTATTCTCAGGCAAGTGCCCCAGCTCATCATCCCTTCCCCCCCCCAGAAGCATTTCAAGACAGTAGCGAGAGTGAGAACTACTTTTTGTTTATCCCTCTCTCACTCATCCATTAAAATAGTCCTTCATGCACATCCCATAATCCAAAGACTTGATTTTTTCATTCATTTCCTTCACCATCCGGTGCAAAACAGCACTACACCAAGTCATTTTAAATACGTAGTGAGCCCATTCATTGCTCTCTTAATGCCAGCCCCAATCAACATTCATCTTTCATTGACTAGTCTTTGCAAACTCCTGCAAACTGAGGACTGTCCTCATTCTATACAAGCATCTCATTCAACACCTCTACTTGCTACTTCATTCACTCACCACAAGCCCTACAACACCAGCACTCTTTTTCAATAGCCACTCATTAACCCTTGCCCTCTCTTTCTGTGCAACATAAATGTCATGAAGGCAATAAGACTGTGAGGGGGGCAGGGGGGATCTCACTAACCTCGGTGATTCTGGAGCAGTACATGTTTCAGTCTGCCAGAGCTGCATGTCCTAGGGTTTCAATCCAATATTGTCTGTGCAATGTCCATTATTGAACTGGCTGAAAGATGGATCTCCTCCATCACTGCATCATAGCAGAGGTCTACTGACTATAATCATGCTATAATATTATAGTTCTGTTTCCAGTGTCTTCCTTCACATACCCATAAAATACATTGGTATGAATCATTTACATAATTAAGTTACTTATCATGCACACAAATGTTCTTAACAAATAATATTTCATAACTCAATTTCTGAATGTGTTTTAGTCCAAATTTTCTGAGGATTAGTAATCTTATGCTGATTGTCAAAATACTGTGCAGTGGCAAAGTAAAAACACTTGCATTGCTGGAAGGAGATTCTGACCAGGGCTCCTTCAGAAAGAAGAACTGTACTTCCATTCTGACAGTTCTCTTGTAGTGCAGTACTGTCAGGGGAAGGGAAACCATGCCCTCTTTACACAGAGGCCAGCTGCTGTACTCTGAAATGTAAACATCCAGAATCTCACTCAGACACATTGACAGCTGCTGTCAAACAGTAAATGCATAAAGTGTCACATTAAGGAGCCTGAAGCATAGAATGCCAGATGAGTGGGATGCGAAGTGGGACAAAGAACCAAGTGGGTAGAGGGTAATATGGCAAAGGGACTAGGTAAATGATGCAAAGTTTCAGTGGTGCGGGGTAAATTGAGGGAGTCAATTCAGAGTTGTGGTGCTGCGGAAAAAGGAACGTGTCTTAGGAGGAGTTTGGCTGATTGGGTCCAGAGCAGTGAACTGTGGGAAGGGATGTCAGGTGAGGATCAAAGGGGCGGCAAGTGATCTGGGGCAGGTATAGTTGGTAGTGCATGATGTATATGATTAATTAAATAGCTACTCGGAATTAGATTGTGTATTTAACTTTGCCTGAGTAACTATTAATTTAATTGGAATCTTGAGTTAAATAGATTCTTATGGAGGAATCCAGGCATTGAATAGTTCACTAGGCAATTTCTTTACTTCCCAGCCCATTCCTTCGGAGTCTGCTAAGATAGGAATTCTTCAGTGTCATCTTTGCAACTTCCATCTATGCTGGAACAATGACTGTTTAGCCAGCAGAAAATCTAGATCATAATTTTTAGATATTTTCTCATAAACTTGTTCAAAAATGTCATTACACAGCTCTAGAGCATGTGAGATTTTTATGACCTCTTGGTTCAGAGGTAGTGACACTACCATTGGTAGAGGCTATTCTGGCACAGTCTTTAAATTGTGCTAATCTCAGAATGGACATTTTTTGTTCACTGTTCATTTGATTTGATTTATTGTCACGTTTACCGAAGTACAGTGAAAAGCTTTGTTTGTGAGCAGTACAGGCAGATAATAGGGTAAAAAAAATCTTGGACAGAGTAAGGCATACAGGTTTGCACTGCACAGGACGTGTGCCAGACAAGATCAGTATTGACAAGATCAGCATCATTTGAAATTAGAGAGATTTGAATGATGATCCCTCTTGAGAGAGTGTCATTTTTATCTAATTTGTTGTTCCTTCAGAACGTGTTGTTGTTCCATTTCTATTGTAGGGGATTTGGGGACCTCTGAGACTGATAGTTGATCTGTGGTACATTTACCCTTCCTGTTTCAACTGCTGGCTTGAAGAAACAGTGTGTCCATTATATTCAATTTCTCTGCTGGGTTGATGAATTCAGGTGCTGCTACTTCAGTTTAGTTCTCGAGGATTTCATACTGTTGGAGTATTCTCCACTTAATGCATTTAAAATACTGTTCTTGACAGTGCATGAATGATGGACATCTGCTTCCCTTGCTTGTATGTGATATTAAGATGGTATCTCTTAACTCCAGTAACACTCATGGCAGATGATTTGGAACAGATTGTGGCAGCTTGAGAGGAAAATAAACCAACTTTGAAGCAGCCTATGGTTCGACTGAACTGTCACTTTTGTAAAGATCATATTTTCACTTTTTTTCCAAAATGATTTGAACTGCTAATAGAAGTTTTAAAATTGTGAAAATTGCTTGAAATTTGTTGCACTTTTATAAAAAAACAAGGAACCTGATACTCATTGAAGTATTATTTCCACATCTGCTTGCTTGAGCTGCAGTGGATATGTAGTTTGCAGATGAGTTGGAGTCAAAAGGTGTGTACAAATGGAGATTATCTGGCAGTAAGTATTGATTGGCCTGTGGACTAGTCACCAATTAGTGATGACAAGAAACTTCCGCCTGCCAACTACTCTAAGAATGGCTGCAGGATAGTTGAACAACTTTGGTTTATGAGCGCTTTGATATCTTTGGACCTCTGGGGAATGGGGAGCTGCTTTCACTCCACAATAAAAACCTTCAAGCCTGAAGGTAGCCAGTCTATTCCTCCTTTCCAGTTGCTGCAAGCTGTGACTTTTAATTGATAATTTAAAGAACTTAGAAGTATGAACTTGTGCTTGTTATTGCAAACAAGTGAAGAACATCTGGAAGAAAAGAGAACCAAACAGCATGTCCTGACAAGCCAAAGGGACCTTCGCAGCAGGGATCATAGAATTGCTTTCCTAGTCTTTCCCTCTACCCATAACACCCACATTTCAATTCCACAACCTTCGTACCTGTATGTGTGCACAGCAAGGGGAGTCCCTTTTGCTGTCAATACATGGGCTGTGTACTTGGCTTTGGGAGTTTGTAAAATTGTGAATTAAAAAAAAACTTATCTGCCAAGCTCTGTCTAGCAGTCACACTCGAGTTTGATTGTGGTCTTACTGCTAGAATTCAGCTCTTGTCATCTGGGCTTAAACAAGAGAGCAGCCTGGTGTGGAGTCAAGTAACCCTGCAGACTGGAATCAGTGAACTTATTATTGGTAACTAAATGGCAAGATGAATGTGTCAAGCTACTACAAAACTCCCAATACAAATAAGATAGGACTCTGAGCATCACCTTGGGCACCAGATAGGATAAATATAAAAGACCAGTCGACACGAAGGTCCTCCTGGCTAACACCCAGATCTAGAGTCAAAATTGAGAGACTTGTCCCACAATCTAGTTTGAAATGTCTGAAACTATCACTTGTAGAATAACATCCTTTTTAAAAAGAAAAGAAACAACATCAAGATCTCGAAGACTGAAATTATAAAGCTGGATGTAATTGAGCAAATTATGTTTCCTGTTGCTCGATATCATGTGCAGTGAATCAAAATTGGCTGAAAACTGGCATCCATGGAGCTGGGGATCTTAGGAAGAGGCCCTTGCTATGCCTGGCTGAAGACTGTGCAAAAGACAAACTTGCAACATTTCTTACTATGTGCTGAGCTTCAGCACATTTGAAGACAGGCAAATCGTTGCAGCCTCCTCACTTTTTTGTTTCTAAATAAAGAAAATTGTCAACATCATAAATGATGCTCTGGCAGGATTAGAGCTTGGTTCTGATCCATTGGTTGTGCAATTATTTAGCCCCATAGCATGCAGTAGAAACAACATCTCTGACGAATGTATACAAGTCATGGGAGAAAACACATTCAGGGATGGCTTTTCGGAAATCTGGAGGTTAGTGAGACAAAGTAAGATTCTGCAAATGCTTTTGTACTGTTTAATTAGATTGCCAGACAAGTCTTTCAATTTTGGTAGTGGATTCAGATGTTAGTGAGGAGAACCTTTCAGTGTTGACTAGTGAGTTAACATTGATGCTTTCTCATGCCTGGGTTGAAACCAGGCAGTCTGTCTTGTTTATTTGTATCTGATGTTTTCATAATGGCTTGACTAACTTTGGTGCCAAGCTTTTTCAGAGGACAGTTAGGAATCAATTTGGTTTTTTTTTTGAAAACCATAAATAACGTCTTGCTGCTTTTGAAACAATGCAGTGAATCCAATTCATCCTTTCTCTCTTCAATCATTCAAACAGAGGCTGAACATGGTTTCCCAAAGTTCCCAATTCACTTCAGGGAACTTCAGGTTATTTCTGGCATTCCAAATCCTCTTCTAATTAAGACCAACTGATTCAGAACAAAAGGAGGAATCAAACTGTGGTTCTTGCTCATTTACATGATTGACTACTGCACCATACAACAAATTTACTTGTTAGAAATTCAAAAGTTTAAAATTGGACCAGTTAAAAGATATCCAGATTTACTTTGTGGTCCCTTTGATCATTATTTTCTTCTAATCCTCCTTTTCTTTCTATACCAATTGAGGCCAAATTATTGGAACAAATAGCTTGCTGAAATAAATAAAGTATGAGACTTGTTTCAGGACAACTGAAACAATTTCCTTTGTTCAACTTAATCCAATTCCCTTGAAGCATTTTAAGTCACTAGATCTTCCAACATTCCAGGATGAAAATTCCATAAAAGGCTTAATTGGATTTGTACCAATACATCTGGGATTATGCTCTTTGATGCTATTGCAAATTTAAACCAGTAAAAATTTACTCAGTAATCAATGTCACATCTTAGATGAAAAAAAAGTTACTTTTTTTTGGTACATACTTAGATGCACATGAAACTGGAATTTCCAGTGTTTTCAACCAGTCCTAAGATTGTTGCAAACCATCATTTGTATCATCCATAGGATGACAATGTTGCTGTCATTCTCAGCATTTGTTGCCCATCCTTAAATGCCCTCAAAAGCAGTGCCAACATGCCTTGAACCAGAGTGATCCATGAGTTGAAAGCCTCATTGTATTACTGCTAGACTATTAATCCAGAGACTCTATAAAACCTAACCACCTACTGGCCAACTCGCCTTTAGATACATCACATTTGAATACTTCTGGACAAAACAAATTGAGAACTTAAACAGCCCATGAGGGCTCCTAAGGGAGTTCTGATGTTGAGGGTCAGTGTTTAATTCCATTCAAGCTGAGGTTTGCTCAGGTGGGAATTCCGCCACACACCAGTGATTGCTGAAAATCGCTGGTGCCTTCAGGGCTGAACACCATAGTTCCATGGCTGCAGATGGCATCAGCCACAACACAGACATCCACTGCTGTCAGATGTGCTAGTGCCTGTGGTATCACACAAGCCATTCTTCTGTCATGTAGTAGGCCCCTGATCCTCGCTAATCTGACAATCACAACCCTCTCCTCTGCCAGCCACATGATTGCTCAGGTTCCTGAACAGTAGCTCTCAGAAGACAGCTGCTACTGCTTATACAGTAGCAGTCATAACAGCCCTTTGGCCCATCAAGTCTGCACTGACCGGTCAGCAGTAATCCCACTTCCCAACACTCAGCTCATAGACTTGAGTGTTATGACATTTTAGGCGCTCATTGATGTACTTTAAAATGTTGAGGTTTTCCACCTTTACTACTCTCCCTGGCAGGGCATTCCAGACTCCCATCACCCTCAAATCCCCTGTAAACCTCCTGAAAATCACCTTAAAATTTTACCCACTCATTCCTGATCCCATTGAGGGGGGAGAGCTGGTGATGCAAGTCGATCATGTTGTAGATATTGCCTGACTTGGCCAGTGCCCTTCCCTTCCCTTCCCTTCCCCCAAGTCGATAAATAAATAGGAACAACATGGCACAATTCAGGGCTTGCACCTGGCAAAAGAAATGCATTGCCAGGGCATACCATTGAGGAGAGTCAATGTAAAAAGTAATCACTACAAAGTTTGGAGGTGCAAAGTCACCATCTGGTTGTGGAAGCTCACCAATGCCAGACCACTGTCTCTAATCAAGAGATTGAAGACCTCAGCAATCACCCACTGCATTCTGTTGTCCCAAAAAAAAAGCTTACGACTATCTCCTGGATTTTTTGTGACAAAACTGAGGGGAAAGGGCAGGGAGGTGGTGCAGAGTTTAAAGAGGCATCCAGTCCAACAGCATGCCCAATTGGTTTGCCCTGTCCCTGTAGCACAGCAGGCCTGCCCAGCGCACTAGGCAAGTGATGACTTTGATCACCAACGTTCACCAGTTCTCTGGCCAGGCTTTCTCATCTGGGATGAAGTAGACTTCCATCGGAGGAGGTTGGTGGTATTGCAGGAAAGTACCGTTATCTCCTCTGTTAGGGAATCCACCTGCCACTGACTTACCATGTGTCCAGACCATTTTACCTTGGATCATGGCAGAGGGTACAGTGGAGTATACCAGCTGACACTCTCATCCTCCATAGGGCAACCAAGTCCGTGAACACAAGAGGAACTTATCAGCAAAGGCCGAAAGAATCGTACCCCACCCCTGATCTACACAGATCCAATTCCAATAACTTTCTCCATGAGAAGCACAGTAAAGGCTCCTCACAACGTGAACATAACTGGCCAGGAAAGGGATAGCTCTGACACATATCTCCCATGAAGCAAAGAAGTTTCAACAAGGACCCATTAATCCTAAATCAGACACACTGTGGTGGCGTAAAGAAACAAAAAATGGATCTGAGTGACAAATTGCATCCCAAACCCAAATGTATGCACCGTGCTGAGTAGATATTTCTGTGTCACCCTGTTGAAAGCCTTTTCATGATCAAGGCACAAAGTGGTGCTCAATAGACCAGTCCTTGGGGATAGATAGATCATGTCTCAGACCAGATAGACACTATCATGGATTTTCCAACTCCAGACTGCATTGTACTGATTTGGCGGATCATGCGATCAGGCACAGAGCCAGGGCAAGATAAATAGACAATAGACAATAGACAATAGGTGCAGGAGTAGGCCATTCTGCCCTTCGAGCCTGCACCGTCATTCAATATGATCATGGCTGATCATTCCTAATCAGTGTCCTCTTCCTGCCTTATCTCCATAACCCTTGATTCCACTATCTTTGAGAGCTCTATCCAACTCTTTCTTAAATGAATCCAGAGACTGGGCCTCCACTGCCCTCTGGGGCAGAGCATTCCACACAGCCACCACTCTCTGTGTGAAGAAGTTTCTCCTCATCTCTGTCCTAAATGGTCTACCCCGTATTTTTAAACTGTGTCCTCTGGTTCAGCACTCAACCATCAGCGGAAACATGTTTCCTGCTGCCAGAGTGTCCAATCCTTTCATAATCTTATATGTCTCAATCAGATCCCCTCTCAGTCTTCTAAACTCAAGGGTATACAAGCCCAGTCGCTTCAGTCTTTCTGTGTAAGGTAATCCCGCCATTCCAGGAATTGACCTCGTGAACCTACGCTGCACTCCCTCAATAGCCAGATATCAGTCCTCTGGAAAAGATTGTCCTGAAGAGGGGAAACTAGGGGCCAGTTTTTTCTTAGAGATCCCCTTCTTGGGTGGCAGAGTGATGATGGCACTATGAGATGAGAAAGGGCAGCTTTCTGACTGTTACAGATTTCTCCATGACATGCATGTAGTCCCTTCCCAGGAGGCCCTGGGGAAATTCCACTATTATCTTGGCCCATCTCCAAGGATTTACATCTGGAAGGCTGGTAGAGGTCATGAACAAACTCCTCCATGGTGACAGAAGCATCTGACTGTTGTATTTCCTCCCATAGGACCATAAGGATCCTCAGTGGATGGACTGGGAGAGAAGATGAAGGATTCATTGTCAACCAAGCAGCTATTTATGAGAGTTTACAGGAGCTGTTTAGGCTCAAATTTTCACTCTAGGGCTATCATTGTCCTGGGCTCCATACATGAGATCTCTGCTGACCTGGGACCATGATTCAGGGTCTCAGGAGGTTTCATTTTATCCAGCGCTTTGATGAAGGTGTAGTATTAACTGCTAGTACAGAGTATCTCTCTCTCCACACCGCCCCCCCCCCCCACCCACCACCACAACTTAATGTATTGAAACTTGAGCAGCATTGTAGAGAGCACAGGCAGGAGAAAGGACCACAGTGATAGCTGTGGCCATGTTGGTATCCCTCCAGCCTTAGAGAAAGAGCAACATTTCCGAAAGACACCCCAACTCTTTGCAGTCATGTCCTTTCACACTGTCCCCAGACTAAGAGAATCCAATATATTGTCCCCCTCAAAATAGCTGCTAAATGCACCTTCCAAAATCTCCTCTTAAGCCATGATAACAAACACTTGGTGCCAATAGGAGTAGCTGTGTTTCAGATTGACTTCCTGCAGGCCAAGATGAAAAGAGTGTACACCTGACCAGAGCTCCCTAAGTTATTGTAAAAGTCAAAGGAGCTCTGCTGTAGTTAAGGGTAGGACATTGGAGAGGACAGCACTCTCTGCCTCTGCCTTTGGACCATGTACCATCCTCCTCTCAATGTGACGAGGAATACAGACTTCCTGTACAGCTCAAATGCAGTGCTGATGATCAACAGGTCAGTGATATTAAGCCAGGACCTTCACACATTCCTCAATGCTGACATTGAGTTAAGTGCAAAATTTCACCAATTCTTCTTCATCAGCATCCAGAAGGGTGGCAGGGATGCAGGAGCAGCAATGACTGACAAAGCTGCAGCTCCTGTCACCAATCCAGACGTTATTTCACCTTTTCCTGAAACAGTTGAACCCACCTCCTTTAAAGTAAACAAAGTTGAACAGGAGAGAGAGAAGTGAGAGAAAGAGAGAAACAACACTCAGCGATTTGAACAGTTGGAAGCCCATAACTACAAGGATTCACTCTCGCCAACTTGATGTTAGTGTCCTATTAAGGCTTAAGAATCTTCTCAGTTTGTTCACTTTTCTGCTCTCCCTAACCTCCATCTTTTGGAAGCAGAGGATCAGCTTTGTAAAACAGCATCGTTCGTGATATTTTCGAAGCAACCTGTTCAGAGTTGTCATGACTCACCTCTGGAACAGGTGGGACTTGAGCCCAGGTCTCTTCACTCAGAGGTAGGGACAATACCACTACACCACAAGAACCCTAGCATAATTTTTGAATACAGTAGGAAGAATCAACTCCAGTTGCATGTAATCAATAGGCAGCAATTAGGGAGGTCCAGACAGAAGTCAGGCTTTGCCTTGCGCTCTCCTCAAAGGCCCATCACTTTCTGCAGCAGACACAGTCAATTCGGCAACTGTGAAAAAAAATTGCAAAAACAACACCGGCAGAGTTGCAAAACCTTGCAGGTAGAAATAGCTACAGCTACAGGCAACATTTCTGACTCATTTCTGCAGCCACCAATCAAAAGCAAAAAAAAAGCAGTACCAATAATCGTTGGATTAAAAGCTACATGTTGGAAGAGATGCAGTTAGAAACAACAGGCTGATAAGCAGGGCAGTGTTTACTTAGTGGTGAGGCCTTTTCCTCCCTTCTAGGCCTTAGTTTTCTTGGAACAGCAAGTCAGTTTAATGGCATACATCATCAAGCAAGAAAGAGCTGCAGCTGATATCATAATCAACATGAAAATGCAACAACAGGTCTCTTCTTGGGTTTTAGGTGTTCCAGACAACTGGAAGTTCCATGATTGTGAACAGAGTCCACATCTACACTTTCTCAGTAATGTTTTACACTAGCAAACCATAAAACCTAGCTTCTGCCTGTCTGACTCTCCTTATGTACATTTAGAAACAATTGACTAATTTAGTTCACACCAACTGCTTGCCTTGTTACCTTTAACTGCTCGACATCTGGCATCCAGTTAACAGAATTAATTACTAACAGTGGTCACTGTGCAATTATCAGGAAATGGGTGATGCAGTAGTCTTGTCTATATCTCTAGGCCAGCAGCTCCAGGTTCATGTCCCACCTGCACTGGAGGTGTATCATCGCACATCTGAACAGGTTGATTGAAAGCATTTCAGAGATGTTATGATGCCCTGATGATATCCCTATTCTTGGGTTCAAGTCTTACTTGCTCTCGATATGTCTATAAGTTTTGATTAAAAATATCCACATTGCAGATATTATGGGGGTGGGGGGAGGTGGGGTGGAGGTCATTGATGAAACAGCTGCAGTTGCTGAGAAATTAGCCTTCGGAAGTCCTGCAGAACTGTCCTAGACTTAGGACAATAAACCTCCAACAATTATCATCCCCTTCCTTTTTGCTAGACATAACTCCAACCTATGGAAGGTTTTCTCCCCAAGTCCCACTAGAATTCATTGATGACACAATTGTTCAAAAACTGCCTTGACATCAAGATCAATAAATTCCTTTGTCAGTGTTAGTATCAAGCTTATAAAAATGTCTGAAGTTGAATGGCACTCACAGACCACAAGAAGAGTGCTCATCAGCAGGTTTTTACTGCATACATGTTTTCTGATAGCACTGTCAATGATACCTGCTATCACTTTACTGTTAAGTGACATAGACTGATGGGATGGTAATTGGCTAAGTTAGATATGCCCTTTTTCACATGGACATGATCTATCTCAGCAACTTCCCATCTTGTCAGAGATGTAACAGTACTGGAGTATTTTGAGAGCAACATGATTAAATACAATCTCGCTGCTGCTGATAGCCCACAGCACTTTATAGATACTCAGTGTTAGGCTTCAATGTCTGATCTAATCCTATCACATTTAGCACAGTGGTTGTACCACACAGCACGGTAGAAATGTGAAGATGGAAATTTTATCCATGAGAACAGTTCAACAGTCACTTCAATAAATCTGCTTTGGACGAGTGGACAGCATGTTACTCAATGCAAAGACTGGACTAGCATCACATACATGTTTGTTTATGTCAGAATCAGCTGTGTTGTCTTCGGTACATTATCTGCCACCGATCCTTCTTGCTGGTACTAGGCCAGGCTATTGATAACATAAGGGGAAGGATGCCCACATGATTTCTAAGGTGGAAAAAGGTTCAGTATTGATGAATACCAAGTAGGTTTATTCCATATTTTTGTATGATATCGGAGTCATTATTTAATATACATTTAGATGCTGCCAGATCTTGCATTTTTTCAGTACTTTCTGTGTTTATTACCTCTAAGAGACATGCTCATGATATTATCAATGCATCATAGTGACCTGAGGTCGTCAAACCTTAGACACAATCTTAACTGGGCCATGTTGTTGGAAGTTTGTTAATTGTTTGTAACCAAATAACAATATTAGTCCAGACAATGAAGTGCCTGTGACTATAATATATTTGTATATCAAAAGCTATAATAAACGTCTGTTGAATCTTATCCCTGCATTGTTCTTATGTTAATGGAGCTACGATAAGAATTGTGTCACCACATATAAATACTCTGCTGGAAGCCAAGCCCACATAATAGCTAGTTACGTTACATCTAAGATACATAAATGTCTCGTGAGACATCAGGTTCAACTTTTGTATTAAGTACATTTATATTATGGCTAAAACATTCTCACACTGCATTGGTAACAGGCAGAAAAATTCTAACAACTCTCCAAACACTATTGAAGATTTGGTTAGTTCCCCCCCGGAGTTGTCCTTTATACTCCAATAGGCAGGACTTATTTTCTCATGTCAACTAAGCTTTTGAGAGCATAGCTGGCAATAATAAAGACAAAGTGATTTTAATGGAAATTTAATCTTTTGATAGTCTAGCATATATCAGAAAGCTAATGAGTTTCTTGAGCATGTTCCCTTAGATGTCAAGAAGCAACAAGAAGACAAACCATATTAGATTTAGCATTGACCAATTAACCTGGTTTAGTTAACACCCTAAGATTGCATTTACACTTATGTAGGAGGAGAAAGTGAGGACTGCAGATGCTGGAGATCAGAGCTGAAAATGTGTTGCTGGAAAAGCGCAGCAGGTCCGGCAGCATCCAAGGAACAGGAGAATCGACATTTCGGGCATAAGCCCTTCTTCAGGAATCTGAAGAATCTGTAGTAGTGAATGCAACTACAGAACGTTCAATATTGTTTTGGAAAAGGAGAAACATGCTAAGATTCTAAATTTAAGTAAAGCTGAGTTCAACAGAAAATGACAGAAACACTCTATAGTAAGCAACAGTTTTGTTTTTTTTAATGGGAAAATCCAGAAATAGCAAAAACTGTTTAAAAATGAACTGATGTGGTATGGAAGCAGTATGTAGTACAAATGAGCAAACATTCTCCATGACAAGAAAGATATCTGTCATGGATCACTAAAGAGATATGAAACATAACACTAAAAGGAAAAGTATGCAAAATTAAATATAACCAGATAGTAGTGAATAGCAGAGACACATACAATGGCACATTGAGGTAAAACAACAAGATGACGTATAAAAATAGCTTATGTAATTATGATAAGAAATAGGAGCAGGACTAGTTTATGTGGCCTACATCCACCTATTCTGCAAATTGGATGATTTGATTGTGAAGTTAATTTCACTTTCCTTCAAAAAATGAAAAAGCCATGGACTTAAAATGGCTGCAATGATCACCTGATCACAAATTGCACAGGTTCAGGAAACGCATGTGGAACAAACAAAATCATTAGAATTGAAATTACCATGTTTCTAAACACAATAGAAACTTATCAATTAAGTTGGGTGTGAAGAAAACCATATCTCCTATTTAGTTTTCTCTGATATAAGAAGTTAAATTCATTGCACTTGAAAAGGTTGTCTGCAAATATCCAGCTGGGAAAGATGATGGGGCACAACCCAGAAATATACAAATGAACTGTATTTCAGTAGTAGCTTGGCACAACAGCAGAGGAAGAAAATTAATTTGAAAAAGTCTGCTTGGCTCTCTCTCCTCCCCATTTTCTCATCATCTTGAAAGATAGTGTTGGTGATAAAGTCATTCAGAGGAACACCTATTCACTGAGGACTACAGATTTCTATAGACTTAGTTATGGCCAAGGATACAGATCATCAAACAAACAGCCATTTTCTCAGGATAAACCATAATGACTGCAGGACATTGAGAACTTGTTAAACTGCATGATTTTTATCCCATTATACTAGACCCTCTCCATTTTAAATTTTTATTCTGTACCTGTATTGGTGTGTGCACTTGATATTGCATTTTGCTATTTCACATGGGGTAGTAAGTATAAAAATTGTTCCTCACGCAATAACATTGACTCCTTAATTTTAGCTAGTCTACATTTTAAGTGTGCCCAAATGAATGAAGTATATTTATAGAGATCAATCAATGTGGTTTAAAAAGGGGGTAGCCAATTCATCCTTCTTCAACTAGCTGTACAGAAGCAAGTCATTTTATTATTACAATAAAGGTACACTGAATTCTATTCTATAGCTAATTTAGGAGTATTTGATGCTGAAATGATATTGTACAAACCAATATTGGCAACTTTGCCTTGATGTTGTCTTGCCATCTGGGTTTCAATCTATCTTCATATACACGCTTGGCTCAGAGTTCAGACTAATCAAAGCATTAGCTCAGCAGGGAATATGTTTTAACAAGTGAAGTGATGTGCTAACTTTACTGGATTGTGTCATGAATAGATGAGGAGGGGTGAAATAGCTCTCCTCTTTTCAAACTCCTCTGTTGGCCTCAACAACATTTGTGATTTGTAACCCGAGGTTCTAACAAAATATGTAGTTACCCAATGTCTAAAGTATCCATCAGGAGCTAATTACAAGGTTTTAGAAGTGAAAGAAACAGATGTCTTTATTATCTGCTTATCCCAAGATAAATAATTAAGATGTAACATTCAAGCATATGTACAAACTAGTACAATGTTAAAAAAAAGATAGTAATCAGCACAAGAGGAAGATGGAAGCAATGTGCAGTTTAAAATCCTTAAGATGTCCTTGAGGTGTAAAGGTTTTAACCTGACCCCATGGTTATTTAATTTTTGTTTTGTATCCTGAATGAGTACTTCAGATCCTGTTGGGCAAGGTCAGATTAAAACAAGTCAGCATGGATTTATTAAGGGGAGTGCGTGTCTAACAAACCTGCTAGATTTCTTTGAAAAGGTAACAAGTAGACCAGGGAAACCCAATGATGTTATATATCTAGACTTCCAAAAGGCCTTTGAAAAGGTGCTTCATGGGAGGGCCCATGGTATTCAAGGTGAGCTACTGGCATGGATTGAAGGATTGGCTGTCTGACAGAAGGCAGAGAGTTGGGATAAAAGGTTCTTTTTCAGAATGGCAGACAGTGACAAGTGGTGTCCCGCAGGGTTCTGTGTTGGGGCCGCAGCTGTTCACTTTATATATTAATGATCTGGATGAAGGGACTGGGGGCATTCTGGCGAAGTTCACCAATGATACGAAGTTAGGCAGACAAACAGATAGCTCTGTGAAAGTGGGGAGGCTGCAGAAAGATTTAGACAGTTTAGGAGCATGGTCCAGGAAATGGCTGATAAAATTCAATGCGAGCAAATGCGATGTCTTGCACTTTGGAAAAAAAAGAATACAGACATTGACTGTTTTCTAAACGGTGAGAAAATTCATAAAGCCAATGTACAAATGGAACTGGGAGTGCTAGTTCAGGATTCTCTAAAGGGTGACTTGCAGGTGGAGTCAGTGGTTGAGAAAGTAAATGCGGTGTTGTCATTTATCTCAAGAGGGTTGGAATATAAAAGCAGTGATATGCTACTGAGACTTTAGTTAGGCCCCATTTAGAATACTGTGTCCAATTTTGGGCCCCACACCACAGGAAAGACATACTGGCACTGGAGCGTGTCCAGCGGAGATTCACATAGATGACCCCTGGAATGGTAGGTCTAATATACGACGAATGGTGGAGGATCCTGGGATTGTATTCATTAAAGTTTAGAAGGTTGAGGGGAAATCTAATAGAAACTTACAAGATAATGCATGGCTTAGAAAAGGTGGATGCTTGGAAGTTGTTTCAGTTAGACAGAGAGACTAGGACCCTTGGGCACAGCCTTAGAATTAGAGGAGGTCAATTTAGAATGAAAATGAGGAGACATTTCTTCAGCTCAAGAGTGCTGGGCTTGTGAAATTCTTTGCCACGGAGCGCAGTGGAGGCTGGGACATTAAATGTCTTCAAGGCAAAGATTGACAAATTCTTGATCTCGCAACAAATTAAGGGGTACGGGGAGAGTGTGGATACGTGGAGTTGAAATGTCCATCAGCCATGATTGAATGGCAGAGTGGACTCGATGGGCCAAATGGCCTTACTTCTACTTACAGGACCGCAATTTCCCCCCCGACGTAGTCGACGGTGCCCTCCACCGCATCTCCTCCACTTCCCGCTCCTCCGCCCTTGAGCCCCGCCCCTCCAACCGCCACCAGGACAGAACCCCACTAGTCCTCACCTACCACCCCACCAATCTCCATGTACAGCGCATCATCCGCCGTCACTACCGCCACCTCCAAACAGACCCCAGCACCAAGGATATATTTCCCTCCCCTCCCCTATCAGCTGTCCGTAGAGACCACTCCCTCCGCGACTCCCTTGTCAGATCCACACCCCCCACCGACCCAACCTCCACTCCCGGCACCTTCCCTTGCAACCGCAGGAGGTGCAACACTTGCGCCCACACCTCCCCCCTCACTTCTCTCCAAGGCCCCAAGGGAAACTTCCATATCCGCCACAGATTCACCTGCACCTCCACCCACATCATCTACTGCATCCGCTGCAGCCGGTGTGGCCTCCTCTATATTGGGGAGACAGGCCGCCTACTTGCGGAGCGATTCAGAGAGCACCTCTGGGCCACCCGGACGAACCAACCCAACCAACCTGTGGCACAGCATTTCAACTCCCCCTCCCACTCCACCGAGGATATGCAGGTCATTGGACTCATCCACCGCCAAACCACAACAACCCGACGGTCGGAGGAGGAGCATCTTATCTTCCGACTGGGAACCCTCCAACCGCAGGCGATGAACTTGGACTTCACCAGTTTCTTCATCCCCCCTCCCCCCACCTTGTCTCAGCCGGATCCCTCCAGCCCGGCACCGCCTTCCTGACCTGCAGTCTTCTTCTTGACCTCTCCGCCTCCATCCTACTCCGACCTATCACCCTCACCTTGACCTCTTTCCACCTATCACATTTCCAACGCCCCTCCTCCAAGTCCCTCCTCCCTACCTTTTATCTTCTCCTGCTGAACACTCTCTGCTCATTCCTGAAGAAGGGCCTGTGCCCGAAACGTCGAATCTCCTGTTCCCTGGATGCTGCCTGACCTGCTGTGCTGTTCCAGCAATAAAGTTTCAACTTTGATCTCCAGCATCTGCAGACCTCACTTTCTCCTTACTTCTACTTACGTAAATCTTCAATGTCAGCATGTGTCTCTCCAGTTTCTATTGTCATCACATACTTTGAGAGGCAGTGTGAGAGTGAGAGAGTTTTCATGTCCTCTACTCTGCTAAAAGTAGTTAGTTGAAATAGAAGCTGGTTTGTGTATTTCTATGTCTAAGTTCAAGCTGGATCTTTGCAGGTGATTTCTCATTTACAATATGTAAAACTTACTAAACAGGTGTAAAACAGAAGTAGGAGACAATAGCTAGCGAGTTTCAAGAAGATTTGTAGCTGAGGTTGAGGTCCTGGATATAAGTTTGCTCGCTGAGCTGGAAGGTTCATTTTTAGATGTTTCATAACCATACTAGGTAACATCTTCAGTAAGCCTCCGGTGAAGAACTAATGTTAGTGACCCGCTTTTATTTGTGTGTTTAGGTTGCCTTGGGTTGGTGATATCATTTCATAGCTTCTTCACATCTGAATAAATGGACGAATTTCAATGTATCTTAATAAAAATGCCAGATCAGACAATTTTGTTTATTTCACGTTGATTTTATGAATCTTAGTTAACCTATGTGTTTATCGGACTATCCTTCAGTTCTGACAATGGGTCACTGCACCCGAATGGCGAACTCTGTTTCTCTCTTTTTCAATTAGACCAGCCAAACCTGCTGAGTTTCTCCAGCAATTTCTTTTTTGTTTCGCATTTCCAGCATCTGAAGTCCTTTGTTTTATTTGTCCTTTTTGAAATTATTTCAGTGCATGAAAAAAACCTGGCATTAAATCAGGTGATGGAATTTGAAAATCAAACACCCTTGCAACAATTGACATATTTAAGTGTATATAATAAGCAACTTTTCGGAGATCTTTTTTGTCAATATCTTGTGATTTTTCAGACAAATCTAAGATGTATGAAGCATTTGAAACCTCTTATTATATTCTATAGTTGTCAAATGTACACCTTTATAAAATTGCAGGAATAACCCGTTTTTGTCAAAAAGTATTTCTAAATGGATTTTTTTCAGCATGTCCATATTTGCTGCTGTTAATACATCATTATGGTTATTTAAATGGTGCATACAGAATTACCTGCACATTGTTGCTGCTAGGAATGGAGCAAAGATTCTAGAACTGGGTCGCATCCACAATTCTTAAGTAGCTCTGCTGTTGCCCTGCCTCTACATTTGATTTGTGGAGTGAAGATCATTTCTGACAATTGTCATTGACAGAGCTATCCCACTTCCTTTCCAGTCTTTCTACCTACCAAAATATCAAATGCCTTTGACTATTCAGTTCTCAATCTTGGCCATCTCACAGCCAAGTTTCTGCATCATCTTCTTTTATTTCTACTAATTCTATCAACTCATCCATCTTGTCACGAATACTGGATGTATACTTTTCTATTCTGAAGTTATTTCCTATGTTTGTATGCTCTGTCCCTTTTGGTGCTGTTTTGCCCTTTCTCTAACTTTCCAAATCTCCCCTCACATGAACACTCCCCTCCATCTCCCATCCCTATTAAGTTTAAGATCCCTTACAGTCTGAACTATACAGTTCATAAAAACTCTGGTCACAAGACAGCTTATTACTGCCTATCCCAACAGCACATTCTCCATTTTCTAGAATATAGGAGACAGTGCTCTATCAATTGATACCTATTTTTCCAATACAAAACTTTGATGTATTCTCTGATCTTATTTGATCTGATGCCAATTTGCTCATGGCTCAGTTAGTAAACCAGAGATTATTACCTTTGTGGATTTGCTTTTTAATTTAACTCTTAACTGCTCAAAATCTCTTGGCAAGAATATTTGTCTTGGTTTGTCAAATGTCTTTGGTACCTATGTAGACCTTGACGACTGGATCTTTCCCCTCCTACAACAAATTCCTTTCCCGTCCAAGGAACCTGGCCCTAGCCTGGGCAGGCAATGACTCTCAATATTGGCTGTGCATCCTTTTGGTTGTTCATAACAAATAAGGAACCAACCATGCACAACCAGTTTGCCCTTGTAAGACTCACAGCATCATCTAATATTAAACGTGAATCCACAATTGGGCAACATTGGTTCTATAATCTTGAGCGTGCAATTAATTATACTCACAACCAATTTATACCTGTCAGTCAGGCTCACAGTATGGCACATTTGTCTGTGCTGGAATCTACATTTATTAAATACATATGGCCCTCTTTGCAGGCAGAAAGAACATGTACATACATTGTTTCAATGCAACAAAATCAGTGACAGGAATTCTCTGGTTCATTGCTCAGTGCAATGCATTAATGAATAAGAGTTAATCTGCCTCATTTAAAATGTATACAAAGCTTACCAGTTAACGGTCAGACATAATTGTTTGATCCATTCACCAGCACAATGTGTCAACTAATCAAAGTTCACTTACCAACCAAAGTAGCATTCCCCTCTTTGGTATTTCTTGCAAATTGCCCTGATGAGTGCAAAATGAAAAATTTCAAAAAGTGTGTCTTTTTTCAGCAATTAATAAATGAAATGAATGTGCAAAAATATGAAGTATCATTCATATTAACCATGAACTGTATGATCAAGTTAGAGAGGCGATTTTTAGCTTTGAGAAAGTGAAAATTTTAAGGACTGCAAAATTAGAATGCTGTACTTTAGAAATTTCCATTAAATCTCAAATAGTGGTAGTTCAGTTTAGTTTATGAGATCAGAATTAAAAAGGAGAAACCAAACAAATAATAATCCATCTGAGTCTGTGTAGAGCTAGGTGATCTATAATTGTTTCAATAAAATATATAAATTACTTATGTAATTCCCAGTGAAAGGAAGCCAACAGTTTATAAACAATGGAGTTCCTTGGTGGAGGAGAAAGTGAGGGCTGCAGATGCTGGAGATCAGAGCTGAAAATGTGTTGCTGGAAAAGCGCAGCAGGTCAGGCAGCATCCAAGGAACAGGAGAATCGACGTTTCGGGCATAAGCCCTTCTTCAGGAATGAGGAAAGTGTGTCCACCAGGCTAAGATAAAAGGTAGGGAGGAGGGGCTTTGGAAATGCGATAGGTGGAGGGAGGTCAAGGTGAGGGTGATAGGCCGGAGTGGGGTGGGGGCGGAGAGGTCAGGAAGAAGATTGCAGGTTAGGAAGGCGGTGCTGAGTTCGAGGGATTTGACTGACACAAGGTGGGGGGAGGGGAAATGAGGAAACATTTCCCCCAAGTCCCTTTTCCAGCAACACATTTTCAGTTCCTTGATGGAATCAGGGATCCTGGAGAGAAGGATCAATGAGGGATATTTTAATCTGGGTCTTTCAGTCAAATGTTTGGTTTTGAAGCCATAGTTAATGAATATAATTTCTAGTTGGAACATCACAGATATGACAAGTTACCATGACAATAGCTTGCAGAGAACTAGCTTTGCATGGGGCATTTATCTGTAAGTTCTGCTGATGTGGTTCAGCTGAGCAAAATCATCTGCTAAAACTGGTGAAAGTAGCTACAGACTAGAAGCAAAATGACTATCAGAAATCAGGGATTTTCCAGAGGTAAAGGCTCAAGGCAAGATTTCAGTGAAGTTCACATATGATCTAATATATCTACAATTGTAGGATCCTTAAACAGCAGCAAAATATTGTTTTGATGGATGCTATTGAAAGGAAAGCTTATAGCTCAAAGGATAGCAGACACAGAAAAAAAAAGTGAATTTCTAAGAACAGTCTTCTCTCATCTCAAGGACCAATCTAGGTAATATCCACTATACTGTTTGCAAAACAAGTTTATCCTTCCTTAAATATGGAGATCAAAACTGCATACAGTACTCCCAATTATGATTTCACCAAAGCCCTGTGCAATAGTAGCAAAGTTTGTTTATTCTTGGACACGATTTGTCTTTGTAATTGTTTGCTGTACTTACATGCTAGCTTTATGCTCCCTGTAAATCACAATCTCTCTGAACATTATTTAGAAACTTCATACCTTTTATTAAATATTTATTTTTTTCTATTCTTGCTACCAAAGTGAATAATCGCGGACTTCTCCACATTATAGTTTATCTGCCAACTTGTTGCTGAATGACTTGATGTGCTTATATCTTATTGAGACTCTGCATTCTCCTCACAGCTGGCATTTGCACCTAACTTTGTATCATTGCAAATTTAGATATGTTAATTTGTCTCTTCATCTTAGTCACTAATGATGATCAAAGAATGGATGGCTTTGAGGTATGTAGAGAAGAGGTGTTGGAAATTCTGGAAAGGGTGAAAATAGATAAGTCCCCTGGGCCTGATGGCATTTATCCTAGGATTCTCTGGGAAGCAAGGGAGGAGATTGCAGAGCCATTGGCCTTGATGTTTATGTCCTCGTTGTCTACAGGAGTAGTGCCAGAAGATTGGAGGCTAGCAAATGTGGTTCCCTTGTTCAAGAAAGGGAGTAGGGATAACCCTAGTAACTATAGGCCGGTGAGTCTCACTTCTGTTGTGGGTTAAATCTTAGAGAGAATTGTAAGCGATTTATGAACATCTGGATAGGAATAATGTGATCAAGGATAGTCAGCATGGTTTTGTGAAGGGCAGGTCGTGCCTCACAAACCTTATTGAATTCTTTGAGAAGGTGACTAAGGAGGTGGACGAGGGGAAAGCGGTAGATGTGGTGTATATGGATTTTAGTAAAGCGTTTGATAAGGTTCCCCATGGTAGACAACTGCAGAAAATACGGAGGTATGGCATTGAGGGTGAGATGGAGGTTTGGATTAGGAGTTGGCTGCCTGGAAGAAGACAGAGGGTAGTAGTTGATGGCAAAGGTTCATCTTGGAGTGCCATCACTAGCGGTGTTCCGCAAGGATCTGTTTTGGGACCATTGCTGTTTGTCATTTTTATAAATGACCTGGAAGAGGGGTTAGAAGGTTGGGTGAGAAAGTTTGCGGATGATACGAAAGTCGGAGGAGTTATTGACAGTGAGGAAGGATGTGGCAGGTTACAGCAGGATATAGAGAAGCTGCAGAGCTGGGCAGAAAGGTGGCAAATGGAATTCAATGTAGCTAAGTGTGAGGTGATTCACTTTGGGAAGAATAACAAAAAGATGGGGTACTGGGCTAATGGTCGGATACTTGGCAGTGTGGATGAGCAGAGGGATCTTGGTGTCCATGTACACAGATCTCTGAAAGTTGCCACCCAGGTAAATAGTGCGGTGAGGAAGGCATATGGCGTACTGGCTTTTATTGGTAGAAGAATTGAGTTCCGGAGCCCTGAGGTCATGATGCAGTTGTATAAGACTCTGGTACGGCCACATCTGGAATATTGTGTGCAGTTTTAGTCGCCATACTATAGGAAGGATGTCATAGCTTTTAAATTAAGGGGGGTAGGTATAGGACAGATGTTAGGGGTAGATTCTTTACTCAGCGAGTCGTGAGTTCATGGAATGCCCTGCCAGTAGCAGTGGTGGACTCTCCCTCATTATGGGCATTTAAGCGGGCATTGGATAGGCATATGGAGAATAGTGGGCTAGTGTAGGTTAGTTGGGCTTGGATCGGCGCAACATCGAGGGCCGAAGGGCCTGTACTGCGCTGTATTCTTCTATGTTCTATGTCATCCAGTTAGTGGAATACTTGTTCCAAGGCAGACTGGAGAAAAATATTCCCTTACTGACCTTTCTCTGATTTGTTTGGTACTGTTGTGGTATCTATCCAAAACCCAGTGAGCACAGGATTTATCAGAGGAAACAGCAGAGAGAATGCGTACAGAAGTCATACTCCCTTTTTACAGCACAAACCGCTGTATCCTGGTAAGTTGAAATATTCCAGAAGATTTCAGTTCTTTAGGGTGAGTGCATAAATGAATAGTTGAAAGGGTAGATCTGTCATTAGGTTGGGTAGTCAAGTGACAGGTAGGTAGCTACACCACTAAGTTAGTAAGGTCCAGACAAATTTGTTACTGTCTCTGTGTAGTGTCAAGAGGGACAAGGAGGCAAATTCTCAACCCAGAGCATGTCACAGGATTGGGGGATAATGGAAGCTCAGGAGGATTTCAGAGGGCAGCGGCAGAGGCATTGGGAAAACAGTTAGGGTTCAGAGGGGAATCAAAGGGGTCAGTAGGACTAGCTGAATGGCTTCCCAGGAATTAGACATGTTTTAATCTGTCTAATATTTACTGGGAGAAAGTGAGGTCTGCAGATGCTGGAGACCAAAGTTGAAACTTTATTGCTGGAACAGCACAGCAGGTCAGGCAGCATCCAGGGAACAGGAGATTCGACGTTTCGGGCACAGGCCCTTCTTCAGGAATGAGCAGAGAGTGTTAGATCTTTGTAGAGAGAGGCAGAGAGCTTCTTCAAGGAAGGCATCCTTGTAAGAGGATTCGCAGTAGGTTGAAATCTTCGAGGAGAAAGTGAGATCTGCAGATGCTGGAGATCAAAGTTGAAACTTTATTGCTGGAACAGCACAGCAGGTCAGGCAGCATCCAGGGAACAGGAGATTCGACGTTTCGGGCACAGGCCAAAGAATCCTGAAGAAGGGCCTGTGCCCGAAACGTCGAATCTCCTGTTCCCTGGATGCTGCCTGACCTGCTAATATTTACTGCACAATATCCAGGAAATAAGTCTCATCTCTGCCAACACTCCAAACCTAATTTAGAGCCAACAATATTCAAGCAGTGTCCTCGGGAGCTGGGGAATTCCCATCGGGAGTTTAAACTTTCCAGACAGTCCCCATGGAGTTGGTGTGTTGGAACTTCCCAGGAGTCCCAACATGTATCCTTGGGGCTATGCAGTTGTCATTCACTATTGAAGGACAAGATCAGGGCAGTGAATTTTAAACAGCGCAGACACTTCCCACTGATCCTTCTGGCATTCCAATGGTTACAGATTGCCAACTTGAAAATGCCCCCTGAGATTCTAATTTGGCTCAAAGTTGAAGAAATGTGTTTGATAAAGGCACATGAAGCTTGCAATTCCATCTTTCCCCTGTATTTCAGAGGAAAGCATTTCCACATGTACAAATGATGGACGTGCAACATTGTAACATTTTAGATAGTTTTAGATCTTATTGTTATGAGCAAGTCAGTTAGGAAGTCTCAAAATTTATTCTATATAACCTTTCATGATATGTCTAAGAGCTGAATCTACTGTGGTAGGAAGGAATATCTCAAACTTGACTTCATTTGAAATTCAGCTGGCATGAAGTCTGATTCTCTCCCAATTGGTTTAGATCATTAAACTTTCAGCAGATACCTAAAATCTTTGAAACTAGTTACCTGTTTTACTTTGGACCAAAATGAAAAGAAGCAACCATCAAATTTAAGAGCTATAATTCTTAACGGTCTCTCTTCAAAGGAATTAATGATGAGGCAAGCAAGATTTTGCCTTTAACAATCCATGTTGATTATGTATTACTATATTTTTAGTTTGTAAATATTGTCCTATTTACTTTTTTTGGTAGCGGTTCAATTTTCTTTTGTTAATCAGTCACTGTTACATTGACTGGTTTATAGTTCCTCAGGTATATTCTTATATCCCTTCTTAAATATAGATAGATTGCTGAAAGATCCCTGACACCACACGTTTTCCTAAAGAAGTATGCGTAATCATGCCTATGTTATTTTATCCCTGGATTATTTTAGAAAGCTTTAGATACCATGTCTGGCTTCAATGGGTTTTTGTAAATTCAAAACATGATATTATGTAGACAAAGTCCCTGGAATACAGTGTCACAACACACAACTGGAGCATGACATTTGTACAATCCACATTATAATTTATTACCACTGGAAATAAAACAACTCTGCCACTGGGAAAGGTACAATGTCATCAAAATATACCACCAGTAATTCAAAATCAGTGATAGTTAAAACACGCAACATTCAGCAGTACAGAAACTCCAGCACTGACGTATTTAAAATACTCTCCTGTGGCATGCATCATAATAATTTGTGCTGTTAAAAATGGCAAACATGTCCTTCCTTACAAAACTTAGGAAATTCTCAAAAGGACAGAGGAGTTGTTTGGAATGTGCTTTGTGCCCAGAGCAGAACGAAGTTTGGAATGTGACGTCAATGCCATTATAAAGAATACGAATAAAATGTTGTCTTTTGACCTGACCATTCTGCCACATTTCAAAGATTATTCGAGCACCAAATCGAGGAAAACTGGCATCAGGAATGCCCAAAGCGCTGAGCAGGGGTGCCACTGTGACATCATGAGCAGAGTAGAGGGCAAATATTTCATCCTTTTTCCCTTGAGCAATCTGTTGCATGCGAGTGACAGTCTGGTTTAAAATTGGGTGGGTTGCAAGTAGTGCATATTTGTAGTACAACGTCTTCCTCTGCCTGTCTTGCTCACCTTCCAGCTGATGTGCCTTGATGACTTTGAAGTGGTTCAAATTAATGCAACCATATTCTGTGCATGGAAATGAGATGTTATGACAGAAATGGCAAAGCAGGGAGTCAATGGGATTAGCTGCTCTTAACCGTCGGGTGGGAATCCCCACAATTTTTGCCATGTCTATGTATGTCTGTTCCAACAGGCTGTTTTTAACCCGCATATTATACTGGCGTCGTTGTTCCTCCTCTAGGTAGTGATTACGCATCGGGCAGTCGCAGCTGTTAGAGCAGAAAATGGTACTCCACTGGTATCGGATGTGTATTTTGCCCCAGTCCAGTTTTGGTAGTAGGCTGTACAGCAGAGCTAGTCCACTCTGCAGTGTCCGGCTCTTTCCTGTTGATTCCACATACACATGCTTCGTAGACCAGTTATCAGGCAGCAGTTTATGTTTCTTAATGTACGTGTTGTGCAAATGTTCTCCATTCAGCAGATGCTGGACAACACCTGGAAGCAAAAATAGAGATTGAGAAGAGCCAACCTAATGGAGAATGGTTTTATTTTGCACCTTGCCTTGTTTTTGCTTGCTGTCGGCAGTGATACAAAGTGAGATATGACAACTGAATGGAGGAGTCTACTTTCGCCTATTTTGCAACATTTTGCATGGAAATCATTCATAAACAGTGATAAATGGTGGGCCACACTATGATACATCAAAGTAACAAAAACATACTCTAAATGTTCTCAAAACTAGCAGTATTGTAGATATTGCAGCAGTGGAATGATACAGCACCAATTAAACTATTGTGTGAATATCAGTTCTTCAAAGTGAATAGCCAATTAGTTCCTTCCACTCTTCTTTCACCATTGTGATTTCAGTTCCCTTTAAAATACTTATGAAAACAATGTTACAATTCAATCTTCTTTCACAACTCTTTCAAAGCACTTTCTTGTGGGAAAATGTTTTCTCATGTTGTCCTTTTCGTAATTTTGAAAACTTCTATAAAATATGGTCAAAACTTTCTCCAGTCTGTCTGCGTAACTGAAGCCCCTCATTGATGGTGCCACTCAAAACCCCCTAATCACACGTACCAAGGCCTCGGTATTTTCCAAACGACATCAGCATGCTTGACGGCTATCTCAATGCAAGGTTTGCACATTCCTCTAAGAGGATCCAGAATCATGATGTCATCAAAGCCACTTGTTTATTGAAAGAGAAATGAGAGAGTTTCCTTATGAACCTGCAGAGATGACTGAATCCTATCCCAAATAATTAAGTTAATGCTTTTGAGTGTTTGATTGAGGCCCATTCCCCACAGGGATCGAGTAAGGCACAACTTCTGATTATGTAAACAAAACCTGGTGTCCAAACGTCCCTAGGTTCATGCAGACATATGTACACACAGCGAGTAGATTTCAACTTGAAACCTGGTTTGGCAAATCAGCAGCCCATTAGAGAAATTGACCAACTTTCATTCCCCACAGGAATGATTCGGTGAAAATTCCTGCTAATAATCATGCTAATCCAATTTTTGAGCACAATAAGATATTCTAGCAATGCAGAGATTTCATTGCAAATAAACAATAACTGTTCCCATTTGTTCTCCTCTCAAACAAGTTGGATGCCTGAAAGCAATACACTCAGTATTCTGCATCAAAAAAATCATTTGTTGCCTCATGCATTTTTGTCTCTTGCTGTGCAATAACTGCACATCAGCAAATAAACTCAATTCATGAGACTCAAGTTTAAATATTTCTTGCACATTCAATAAATATGTGGGCAATTGAACTGGTTACTATCACAAACAAACCTTCAAAAGCATAAAGACCCAGAGCTAAGAGTCAAATCAACATCTGGAGTTGGCCCACAAGTACATGAAGTCTGAGTAACAAAGGCAGTATCACACAACTGCTCAATTAACAGAAAAAGACCATCAGAAAACTCTTGGTTAATCCATAGAATGAATGTTTATTGGATTGAAATTTTATAGATTGAATGTTTCTTAGTTACTTAAGAATGCAGCAGAGTGCCAACTGTGTATTCTTTTGCACGATAGGTAAATTTCTATGGAGTGTTCTTGCAATCAGCATTTCCCCATTAAAGCAATGGTCAAACACTTGCCCATGAATACACAAAGGTTGTTTATACGCATGCCCCACGAATTTGGATGGTAGAAATTCAAGAAGGAAAGGGGAGAAACTAAAGCAACTTGCAGGCCAATGAGCCTAACATCAGTAATAGGAAGATGCTTGAATCTATTGTGGGAACAGTATAGCAGGGCATTTAGAAAATCAATTGCACAGTGTCCTAGTTTTATAAAATGGAAATTGTGTATGAAAAATCTGATATGTGTTTTAGAGGATGTAACTACAAAGAGTGGAAAAGGGGAAATCAGTGCATCCAATGTATCTGGATTCTCAAAAAGCATATAATAAGATGCACAGCAGCTTACTGCACAGAAAACTCATGGGATTTTTTTACTCATTCATTATTGCCTGTGACTAGTGAAGATTGAGAAGATGGTGTTGAGTTATCAATTGATGTAGGTATATCCACAATGATATTAGGGAAGAAGATGCAGAATTTGCCCTAGTGACACTGAAATGTTGGTTGTATTATATCAGCATAAACCAAGGAATAATTATTGTAGAGAAAACAGAGCATAAGAATAAATAGGTCAGTTTGGGTTGTCAATTTGTGACTATTGTCATACCGCAAGGATCTTAGCTGGGGTTACAGCTTTTGCTTTCTTTATCAATAACTTAAATAAGTGAACCAAGTGTAATGTACAGAGGAACCTCGATTATCCAAAGGACACGGGCAGGGAGAATTTCGCTCAGTTAATTGAATTCCAGATAACATAGTTCAGCCAAGCATCAGGGCCTTGCAATCTTGCTGGATAATCAGATATCCAGATAATCAAATGCCGGACAATCAAGGTTCCTCTGTATTCATGATGGCTAATGACAAAGTTAGGTGGAAAGGTATATTGAGGAGGACACAAGGAGGCTGCACAACAACACAGTCAAGTTGGCAAATGGGTAAAAACAGCCATGCACTTTGATTTCAAACTTAACTCAAACCACAAATAAAATTAAATGATCTCACAGCATAGTTTGAATGGTTTTTCTTGAACTCTTATTTAAGCAATTACTTGCTTCACTGAAGATATGCCCACTTTAAACTCTATTGTCTTTATGAATTCAAATATTGGATCATTTTTCATCAAAGAACTGAAATACGTAACATTAGCTGAAATTGATAAATGTACACAATTATTCTGTGTAATAAAAAAAGGTTGAAATTATAACTAAAATAAGACAGAAGTAAACAATTACACATAGCTATTCTCTTTACATATCATTTACTCAAAGCCCACTTTCCTTCAAGGTCAATTCAGTAATGCATACATACTGCAGTGATATAGAGTCATAGAGATATACAGCACAGAAACAGACCCTTCAGTCCAACTCATCCATGCTGACCAGATATCCCAACCCAATCTAGTCCCACCTGCCAGCACCCAGCACATATCCCTCCTCACCCTTCCTATTCATATACCCATCCAGATGCCTTTTAAATGTTGCAATTGTACTAACCTCCACCACATCCTCTGGCAGCTCATTCCATACACGTACCATCCTCTGCTTGAAAAGGTTGCCCCATAGGTCTCTTTTATAACTTTCCCCTTTCACCCTAAACCTATGCCCTCTAGTTCTGGACTCCCCGACCCTAGGGAAAAGACTTTGTCTATTTATCCTATCCATGCCCCTCACAATTTTGTAAACCTCTATAAAGGTCACCC
>NC_057722.1:23687023-23708036 GCF_004010195.1 Chiloscyllium plagiosum | reverse complement strand
TAATCAATGTCCTGTACAGCCGCAACATGACCTCCCAACTCCTGTACTCAATACTCTGACCAATAAAGGAAAGCATACCAAACGCCTTCTTCACTATCCTATCTACCTGCGACTCCACTTTCAAGGTGCTATGAACCTGCACTCCAAGGTTTCTTTGTTCAGCAACACTCCCCAGGACCTTACCATTAAGTGTACAAGTCCTGCCAAGATTTGCTTTCCCAAAATGCAGCACCTTGCATTTAGCTGAATTAAACTCCATCTGCCACTTCTCAGCCCAGTGGCTCATCTGATCAAGATCCTGTTGTAATCTGAGGTAACCCTCTTTGCTGTCCACCTCCAATTTTGGTGTCATCTGCAAACTTACTAACTATACCTTTTATACTCACATCCAAATCATTTATATGAAAAGTAGTGGACCCAGCACCGATCCTTGTGGTACTCCACTGGTCACAGGCCTCCAGTCTGAAAAACAACCTTCCACTACCACCACCCTCTGTCTTCGACCTTCAGCCAGTTCTGTATCCAAATGACTAGTTATCCCTGTATTCCGTGAGATCTAACCTTGCTAATCAGTCTCCCATGGGCAACCTTGCCAAACACCTCACTGAAGTCCATATAGGTCACATCTACCACTCTACCCTCATCAATCCTCTTTGTTACTTCTTCAAAAAACTCAATCAAGTTTGTGAGATATGATTTCCCACGCATAAAGCCATGTTGACTATCACTAATCATTCCTTGCCTTTCCAAATACATGTACATCCTGTCCCTCAGGATTTCCTCCAATAACTTGTCCACCACCGATGTCAGGCTCACCGGTCTATAGTTCCCTGGCTTATCCTTACCACCTTTCTTAAGCAGTGGCACCATGTTAGCCAACCTCCAGTCTTCCAGCAACTCACCTGTGACTTTTGATGATACAAATATCTCTGTAAGAGGCCCAGCCATCACTTCCTTAGCTTCCCACAGAATTCTAGGGTACACCTGATCACGTCCTGGGGATTTGTCTACGTTTTTGTGTTTCAAGACATCCAGCACTTCCTCCTCTGTAATATGGACATTTTCAAGATGTCACCATCTATGTCCCTACACTCTATCTTCCATGTCCTTTTCTACAGTAAATATTGATGCAAAATACTCATTTAGGATCTGCCCCATCTCCTGCGGCCGCCTTGCTGATCTTTGAGGGGCCCTATTCTCTCCCTAGTTATCCTTTCGTCCTTAATGTATTTGTAAAAACCCCTTGGTTTCTCCTTAACTCTTTGCCAAAGCTATCTCATGTCCCCATTTTGCCCTCCTGATTTCTCTCTTAAGTATACTCCTACTGCCTTTATACTATTCACTCGATCTATCCTGTCTATACCTAACATATGCTTCCTTCTTTTTCTTAACCAAACAATCGATTTCTTTAGTCATCCAGCATTCCTTATATGTATATTAACCCTGGATACAATTATTGGTAATTCGAAAGTGGTAATGATAAAATAATCTTAATATACCACTGATAGCAGATGAAGAAGGTGGTGGCATTTGTTGTAATGTCATTGAACTAGCAATCCAGAACCTCAAGCCAATGATCTGGGGACATAAGTTTAAAGGAGAAAGTGAGGACTGCAGATGCTGGAGATCAGAGCTGAAAATGTGTTGCTGGAAAAGCGCAGCAGGTCAGGCAGCATCCAAAGAGCAGGAGAATCGACGTTTCTGGCAGGAGCCCTTCTTCAGGAATCATAAGTTTAAATCCCACCATGGCAGATGGTGAATTCTGAATTCAATACGAAGTATGGAATAAAAATCTGGTCTATTGGTGACCACATAACCATTGTGAATTGTCATAAAACCTATCTCGTTCATAAATGTCCTTTGCATATAAATGTCCAGCAGAAATGTTTGCCTGTCTAGTAATGCCAACATCTCATGAATAAGAGAAACCTCACTTCTACATCACACATTCTCTACAAACACATTCTTTATGTTCATGATGTGGAGGTGACAGTTTTGGACCGGGGTGGACAGAATTCAAAATCACACAACATCAGGTTATTGTCCAACAGGTTTATTTGGAAGTGCAGGTTTTTGGAGCGCTGCTCCTTCATCAGGTAGCTAGTGAGGCAGGATCATTGTACACAGAATTTATAGTAAAACATCAAAGTATTGTACAACTGATGTGAAGTATTGAACAAATCTAAATTGCTGTAAAGTATTTAATCACTTAGAATGGTTGAAGTTTTGATTCATTGATATGTAAATCCCAGAACTTCTTTCAAGTCAACTTAAGGTTGTATAAAGAAAAAAAAAGTGACATCTCAGCTCAGACAATGCATTAAAGGTGTGAGGTTAGAATCTATCTATATCCCAACTCTGAGTCAGAATAGTTCTATTTACAAAATAGGAATTGATAAAATGCCATATGGACTGAATGCCTACAGATTGTGTGCTTTTTGAAAAAAATATAGAACGTATCTGACCACAACACCATGCCGCCCTGTCATGGCAACCATTGCAAGGGGAGGCAGAGTGTCGACACAAATACTATCATTGCACGTGGGGACACCACCCACCACGCACACGGCAGGTACTCATGTGACTCGGCCATCATTGTCTATCTCGTATAATGCAGACAAGGATGCCCCGAGGCATGGTATATTGACGAGACCAAGCGGACACAACGACAATGGACGAATGGACACCACACAACAATCACCAGACAGTGGTGTTCTCTCCCAGTCGGGGAATACTTCAGTGGTCAAGGACATTCGGCCTCAGATCTTCCGCTGACCGTTCTCCAAGGTGGATCTTAAGATACACAACAACGCAGAGGCTGATAGCCAAGTTCAGTACAATGAGGATGGCCTCAACCAGAACCTTGGATTCACATCACACTACAGGTGACCCCACTACACTATACACACTCACACACAAGCCCACATACACACACACTCTTACACACAATCACACTGACACAGACCCTCTTGCATACACACAGTCTCACTCTCTCTCTCTCAGATGCACACCCCAACTCATACTCACACACACACCCTCTCAGGCATATACTTTATCACACTCACACACATACTCTATCAAACACACACACACACATACAAATCTCTGGGGTGAATCTGCATTTGCAGATACATTGTATTTTTTTCAAAAAGCACACAATCTATAGGCAGTCATGTGACATTTTATGAATTCCTATTTTGAAAATAGAACCAGTCTGACTCAAGATTGGGATACAGACAGATTCTAACCTCACACCTTTAATGCATTGTCTGAGCTGAAATGACATTTTTTTCTCATAAAACCTTAAGTTATCTCAGGAATGTGACTTGAAAGAAGTTCTGGGATTTGAATATTAAAGAACCAAAACCTGCAACCCATTCTAAGTGATTAAAAACTTAACAGCAATCTAGGTCTGTTCAATACGTTGCATCAGTTGTATGACACTTTGATCTTTTACTATAAATGCTGCGTCATATGATCTTGCCCCAGTAGCTACCTGATGAAGGAGCAGTGCTTTGAAAGCTTATATTTCCAAATAAACCTATTGGACTATAACCTGGTGTTATGTGAATTTTTAACTTTATCCTTCGTCATGTAATTGCACTTCTGCCTTTCACACATTGCAGCAGCACTCGCACACTCCACACAAGATTTACACTTGCACCACCACAAAAATTAAACTAAAACCTAAGTTGCGTGGTACTTCACCTATTTGGGTCAGTTCTCCCATTTCACACACTGTGTGGCTGGGGAGGAGAGCAATATTATTCAAGGGACCATCCAGTTTACAGGCAGTGATGATGTTCCTGTTCTTGATGAAGGTTTCCAGCAGCCGGTGAGAGGGTTTCCTTTCAACAGAGAAAGAAAAATGTAGTTTAATACTCCTGGATGCAAATTAAAGCATTTAATAAGCAGCAATACTGCAATTCGCAGGTGCATACTACGACAAAAGCCTGTACTGCTTCCCTCATTACAGTCACTGTTTTTATTCTGCTTTAGCTAACTCTTATCTGTCTGCAAAGCTGAGAATTCCTTGTTATAAAACAAATTAATTTTCTCTGCTTCCATCACCCTTTCAGTTAATGTATATCACATCTCCACAACTCATTGCTTAATCTGCTTTTCCTCATTATGCCAAATTGTTTTGCCATTATCTTAAAACTGCACCCACTGACTCACTGATCATTCTGCCACCAGAAGCAGTTTCCCCTTCGATCCTCTATCAGAACTCTTCACCATTTTGTACACCTCGAACAAATCTCTAATTAACTTCCTACAAGAGCAAAACAGAGCGCATGCTGGAAATTAAAACAGTACAACATGAAACATTCATCAGATCTGGCAATATCTGGGGAGAGAAAAATAGAGTTACTTTCCAACAAGACTTTGCAAAAGGCCATTGACCTCAACTATTAACTTTGTTTCTCTTCTCAAAATTGCAGTCAGACTGAGTATTTTCAAATTTATGGTTCAGATTTCTGATATGTGTGATATTTCAGTTATGCACCAGTAGTGCCAGGATTTGCAGTTCAGGAGAAAAATGGTTTAAAATTGTTAGAAAAATTACAGTTATCCAAAATAAAAGCATGTTAACTATGCAGGGTCAACCAATGGCAAATTGTTGGGTGTGGAGATGCTTTCAAATCTGTCTGTTCAGAGTTGTTATGACACACCCCGAGGTGGGCCTTGAACCCAGGTCTCCTGGCCCAGAGAAAGGGATGCTATCACTACTTCAGCAGACTCCCAAATGGCTGGGTGTAGAGTGCAATGAAATTTAACAAAATAGCTTATTCCACACAGCTCATTTGATTGCCTTTCGATAATGAGTATTGCTGATTGTGTATCAATTGTGTTTAATTTTATGCAGGTAGAGGGCATTAACTGGGGTTTCACTTGAGCATGTAAACAACATTTAATGAACAGTGGCATGATTAACTTTGAGGTTGTGGATATTTTAACTCCATCTGTTCTGACATGTATGATACAACTAGAGAGCAGGTGGGAATTGAACATTAGCCTTCCTGTAAGATAGGGACACTAGCAGTGGCCACAGACCCCTCAAGTTTGGAGTTGCATTCTTGTAATGTTTCAATCTGTAAATAAACTTAAGACTGAGTCTAAGTTGGCTCCTGTATTATCCTCCAGCAACTGGCTTTCTGTTTTTTTTTAATTAAACCTACTTTTCTAGTCACCCTGGTCAGGAGGTGTTATTATACAGTTCTCGAGTAGTTGGGACTTGAATGCGGACCTCCTGGTTCAGGGGCAGGGACAGGATCACTGTGCCACAAGAGGATCCCTTGCTACTGGCTTTCTCAAATAGAAGTAGTATTGGTTCCATCTGTTCTTCACACATACCAGGATTGCACGATAAATGGATGTCAAACATTCAGTTGCAGTCTGCTGAACCCACTTACATTTACAAAGGACCCCTATCAGTTACTGTGCATTAAATTTTCTCATTTTACTGGCAAAGTGCCCTTGAGTTAGATTCAGGGCAGCCAATCCACATAAAGCTTTCTCATGCAATCGTCTGCCCTTCATCTGATTGACAGCAGTGATGGAAATCAAATTCTCTGATGTCATCTGATGGCATCTTATTCAAACTATTGTTGCACACTTTAGATGCTGCAAATGAGAAGCTGCCCCACATACTGTCATATCAGACTGTTATATTGCAGAAAAGGAAGCTATCACACCATTTTGCAGATAGGGACCTGGAGATGCTAGTGGATGGGTATCACAAGAGGAGGAGAATTTTTTTTCCTTCTGATTAGCAAATTTAAATGAGCCTGGACTGAGACAGCAATATAATGTTCCACATGAAGGGAAACACGCAGAATGTGGAGAGAAGGTTAATGGCCCTCTGTGCTCAGACAGGGCGAGTGCCTCCATCTTATTTCCGCTACCTCATACTGACAGGACTACAGAGATGAGATTGACTGCTCTTGACATCAAGGCAGCATTTGCATGATCATGGCATCAAGGAGCCCTATCAAAGTGGATGTCTTTGGGAATCAGGAAGAAAACTCTCCATTGGCTAGAGTCATTCTTTGGACAGAGGAAGATGGTTATGGTTATTTAAGGCCAGTCAGCTGAGCTCCAGGACATCTCTACTGGAGGTCCTCAGAGTGCCATCCAAGGCCCAACTTCCTTCAGCTCTTCCATCAATGACCTCCCATTCATTATAAGGTCAGAAGTAAGGACGATGATCGCAGAATGTTCATCACCTAAGACTTCTCAGAAGTAAACCATGTCCAAATGCAGCAAGACTTGGACAATAGCCAGGGTTGACTGAGAAGTGGCAAGTAAAATTTGCATCACACAAATGTCAAGCAATGACCATCTCCAACTAAAAAGAATCTAACCATCATCTCTTGGGTCATTCAATGGCATTACCATCATTGAATTCACAATTATCAACATCCTACAGATTATCATTGACCAGAAACTTGAGTGGCTATGCAAACAGGTCAGAAGGTAAGAATCCTTCAATGAATAACTCATCTTCTGACTCTCCAGAGCGTATCCACAATCTACAAGACCCAAGTCAGGAGGTGATTGAATACTCCCCACTTGCCTGGATGGATGCAGCTCCAACACCACTCAGGAAGCTTGACACCATCCATCACTAAGCAGCCCACTTGATTGGCACCACATCCCCAAACATTCATTCCCTTCACTGTCGATGCTCAGTAGCAACAACATGTCCCATCTACAAGCTGCACTATAAAAAAATCACCTTAGACAATACTTTCCAAACCTATGACCATTGCCACCTGGAAAGACAAGGCCACAGACACATGGAACACAACCAACAAATTTCCCTCCAAGCCAGTGACCATCCTGAGCTGGAATATATCTCTATTTCTTCAATATTGATGGGAAAAAAATCCTAGAGTTCCCTCCTTAATGGCATTGTGGGTTTACCTATAGCATATGGACTACAGCAGTTCAAGAAAGTAGCTCACCTTTACCTACTTAAGGGCAATTAGGGATATGCAATAAATGTTGGCAAAGCTAGAGATGCCTATATTCCATGAATAAAAAAACACTCACTCTAACTCTGTCAGTGCACAACCATCTCACCAAGCTTATCAACGACATTTCTCAGTATTGTACACATCATGTCCATCCACCTTGACCACTCAAACTACTATCGCTCCCTGCCTTCCAAGTTTCCTACTCACTCAGTTACCACCAGGTAACTGCCCTGACATCGAGTATTGGTGCTGTCAGGTTTCTTCGGGGAGATGGGAAAAATAGCTTTTACAGAGCAGTTTATTCATGAAAGAATCTATTTGTTTCATAAGATGATTCATTTTGTTACTGTGCCAAAGACTGATTTGCTGAAATGAGTGAGTGTTACAATGCAAAAATATTGATGAAAATAAATGAATTCATTGTCATTTCTTATGTCCACCAATGGGAGATAAAGCATATTCTCAATTCAATGCAAGTTTCTTATTTTCTTAGCCTGACTTCAAGCATACTAAAGAAATATATACATAAAATATACGAGCAGCTGTTCTAAAGCAGAAGGGGATGTTATTTTAATGTCCCTTCTGACAGGCAGACGCAGAGCTGTCAAAATCAATGCGCACAGACAATTTCACTGTGACTGACAACACTAAAACTAAGAGGAAATCGACAGCATCCCAAAAATGATAAAATAAATTACTGGCTTTATTTACATTTTGAAGCAAAATCCAAGCAATGCAGTTTTATTTATGAATATAGAAAACATTATCAAATAGAATGCTTAGTAAGACTTTCTTAATATCTTGTTTTAAACAATTTGATGATTTCCAAATTAAGTTACTTCTTTTTCAGAAAGATAAGTTATGCATGTGGAGATTGTTCTTCGCAATAACTGGTGCCAGATTTTGATTAACTTGGCTTTCTATCTATGACTTTGAGTTTTCACATCCTTATGCAGATATATTTCCATGGAAACACTGGAATTATTTCAATGTAGCTACATGTAAGTGATATTAAGTATATTAAATACCTTTGCAAATTAAATGGATAATAATCAGTCATTAAATCTATTGCTATAATTGCATTGATATGATGAAATTTGCATTGGTAATAGAACTATGCTTTCAAAATCCCTTCTCTAACGTTCAATGATTCTTGCAGACTGTCATGTTTTCACTTCTTATGTAGTGTCCTGCTTCCAAAAGCCATACAGCTTGTGTCAGTGCCTACCTTCATTTGTGAATGTTCACACCCTGAACAAAATGTAAAACAGTTTGACAGATTTGGTGTGAAACTATTATCAACCACCAATAAAACTTCTGAATGATCATTATTGTCAGTCAATGAGGAAACAATGCAAATGTTAACTCAATAGCGCCTCAAATACCCAAATGTCAGGCTTCCTTCTCCTTTAATTTGCATGAATATTAATAATTTAAGGTCTTCTACATCTTTTCTATGGAAAGTAGCTAAAAGATCCCAAACTGTAATAACATCAGGAATTTTTATTTTAAAATACCATTCATGGAATGGCAACAGTCTTACACTAAGACAGTCTGTTTGTAACCTTGGCAGTCACATTTGACCCTAATATGGACTTTTGTTTCTGCATCATTAAGACCACCTACTTTCACCTTAGTAACATTGTCTGATCTTGCTAAAATCGTCATTGATGCCTTCTTTAACACTGGACCCAATGGTTCAAACACTCCTGGGAGATCTCCTACATTCTGTATTCTCTGGGTCTGAGGTCATTCAGAGGTCTGCTGTGTTGTAACTTGAAAATCCCATTCCCCTGTCAGCTTTTTGCTCACTGACCCATCGGCTCTCAAACTGGCAACACCTTTGATATTAATATTCTTTTCCTTTTCAAAATACTTCTATGGCCTCTTCCTTCCCCATTTCAGAAATAGCCTCCAGCTGTACCGCCCTCTGAGGCATCTATGCCTACCTAATTCTGGCCTTGATTGTGTTTTTTCAATTTTAATTACTCCACAATTAACTGTTGTGCCTTCAGCTCCTTGGTCCAGAGGTGTGGAATTCCATCTCTATAAATCTCCAACTCATTGTTACCCTTTAAGAGACTCCTTGAAGTCTCACATTTTGGCAATGCTTTCAGTCATCCACTCTAACATCGTCTTATGTGACTCGGTGTTTTGCAATGTTCCTGTGTACATTTCATTATGTTATAGATACAAGTAGTTATAGACAGAGAGTGCAAAATAAAGCTGCATTGTAAATTTAAATATTTCCCCCTGCTCAATTAGCTTAAGTCAACTCCCAGTAAGTTTACAGAGAAGAAAATAAAGTGAGGGTCAATGATCATTCCACACATTCCTAAAATAAATGTCCAAAAATAACATTTATCTTGGAGACTTTATATTTTTGCATTTGATTTCTAATAAATATCTTTCTACACCTTTAACCTATATACAGCTTGCATGACTTGCTTAGTAACAAGGTAAATTGCTAACTTACGAACTTGGGAAAAGTTGCAAATATTCAGTTATTTTTCTCTTTCAATTATTGACCAGGTATTGCTCTCAGTAGTCCATAAGATTCCTTTACAGACTTTTCACGGAATTTTCTACAGGGGGCTATTCTAAAACATATAGCAAAAACCTTTTTTTTTGTATCTTTATTGGACCTATGCCCTGTGACAGGGCAAGAAGTTGTGACTCACCTTGGTCAATGAAATTACTCAATTGTTAAAGGGAGTGGAGAGAATGAGCCATAAAGTTTCAGCAAGTATAATTCAAAATCAAATCAGGAGCAGAAAATAATAAACAAGATGGGATTGAGAGAGATTAAAGGGACAGAAAGAAAAAAATATGCCTTTTTACAAATCTCCAACATCACATTTATAAAAAAGTTTTTCTGGTGTCAGCGAAGTTGCTTTGCAGTAAATAGGTTGGATCGTGCTGTTATAAGTGTAATTACACTTGAAGAGATGATCACTAAGTTTTCCCTGACAAGTTTTGTACATATTGATCATATCGGTCAAGGTTGCTCAGTTATGTGGATAGATTAAATTGAATTGAATTAGCTTTATTGTCACATGTACTCACATGATTAGATTAGATTCCCTACAGTGTGGAAACAGGCCCAACAAGTCCACACCAACCCTCCAAAGAGTAACCCACCCCACCTCTGACTAATGCACCTAGCAACAATGGACAATTTAGCATGGCCAATTCACCTATCTGCACATCCTTTGGTGAAAAGTTTACCGTCGCCACTTACACAGCCATCTTAGGTACAAAGGTACAGATTCTGGAGTACAATTTCTTAGGAAAAAAATTAGCAAAGCAATTATTGTCCTCCTTAAATCTGAAAAGGTTAAGGGAGATCTAATTAAGAGTAGGTTTACATTAGAAAGCGTAGAGTGAAAATGTTTCCTATGGCAAATGGGCCAGTATCGCAGAATTAAAATACTGTTAAAAGTCTGGGACACTCCACCGAAAGGATAATGAAATCAAATTCCATAGGACTTCTAAAAAGACAATTAGATGTGCCCTAAGGAGGACTAATTTACAGCGTTATGAGGAAAAGATAAGTTATATGGGAGAGAATTGAACAGCTTTTTCAAGCATTGGCCCAGCTGTGATGGGCTGAATAGCTTCTTTCTATGTTGTGAGACAATGGTTCTACCATTTTTCAATTTGTAAATCCCCACATTTTGTGGAAAAATAGTACAGGATAATGTGTACAGTGCCTGAGAGAGACTAAGAAACAGACAGAGAGAGAGAGAGAGAGAGCTGCAAATACAGTAAGTAAGAAGAGACAGACCTTTAATCATCATCATCAATGTTCTGTCTTTGGTTCGACCACTAATATGCACTGCCTACGTCATTTCTCCACACATTTAGTTAAAGTTATAGCAGCAGCAGCTTGGAAGAACCCACAGTCACAGTGATTACAATTCATGAATGTAAATAGTGCATGCAATGGGAAAATTTCCATGAGGGTCCTCTGAACTTCTCGTAATCGGAAACTTCAGTGGAAATCTTGAAGAAACAGCATAAACAGCCATTGATGTTATTGTTCCAGGGTTTTGTCTGAAGTTACACTGTGCAATCTGTCATTCACATTCAACAGTCAGCAGTACAACTTCTCTCAACCACCAGGGGGCAATATACTGCTACTACTCGGCAGACTACAAGAAGCAAAGGTGCCTCTAAATAAAAGTTCAACTCCGGAGCTGATTTTTAGCCTAATTGAAATGGCGAGTGAGGACATTATATTCTAAAGTCAAGACTCAAACATGTGATATGATATGGGAGTGCGATCTCTCCCAATGAACTATACACGAGCAATGGAGAGTTGGAAAGAGGTTGGACATGGATCTAATGATGACAGTGCCAGGTGCTGTGCCTGCATCACCCAGTGTAATCCTGATGAAGTAAATCACCAGCTCCGCAGTTCCCACTAAAGCAATAGCAGAATCATGGTGCAATCTATTTGGATTGATATAAATAGCTCAAATGTAATAGTGACTGATATTAAAGTAAATCAGTAAAAACAGAGGTGGGATGCACTTCCCAGTACACATCATACATGTGAGAAGCAGTTAGCTCAAAAAAAGGAAGGACAGAGAAGATTGAATCAACAACAAAATAAAATGAACAAAGGAATACTCTGACTTTTGGAATACTCCTCCAACCAGAAGCGTGAAGGAAATAGAATTGAGTTCAGTACCAGCTTCTTCTCTCCAGTATGAACCAGTGTATGTAAGAGTCCAATACCAATAAAGACAGCTCGAAAAGAAAACCATAGAACTGTGAATGAGGAATAAGTAACAAATTAATGGCAGTTCCAAGTGAGGTCTGTTTCACTTAATCTCTCTTATGATCACAATTTACTGTACATTTGAATTGCCTTACTTATTCTCTCCTGTCATGATACTTGCCACAACATATAAAAATAGTAAAATCTATTAGACTTATTAGTGAGTTTTTGCTTGCATCTCAAAACCATTATAAAGTCTCTTCCCTTGCCTCAGGTTCCTATTCTTTCTCTTTGCCACCCTTCAGTCAATCTCAATGTTAATGCAACACATGTTTCTATTCCAAATTCTTTTTCTAAAGCATTAAAACTTCACATTTTAAACAGGGTAAATGCTAAATGTAGACTTGCGATGGACAGGTGGATACCAGAGTTCTCCAGCATGGAAAGAAGCCCAATGTATCCAAGCCATTCCATCAGGCACCAATGAAATCTAGTTCTGCTTTCCAGTACTTGGCCTGTAGCCGCATAAGCCATGGCAGTTCAACTCATTATCTAAATACTTCTTAAATGTTGTGGTGGTTCCTGCCTTGACAACCCTTTCAGGCAGTGAGTCAGAGGTATCTACCACCATCAGTGTGAAATAATTTGGTCTTAAACTCCCTGTAAACCTCCTGCTCTTCACCTTAAATGGATGTCCCCTGGTTACTGATCCCTCCACAAAGTGGGAAGTTTCTTTCTATCTATGCCTCTCATAATTCTGTATGCCTCAATCAGGACAACCCACCTCTGCCTTCAGATAATAACTATCTAGTCACTTTTCATACCTGAAACACAGCAGCACAGGTAACATCCTAATGAATCTCCACTGCACCTTCTCGAGAGAAATCACACCTTTCCGAAAGTGTGGCAGCCAGAACGGCCTAACTCACACCATATCCAGCTCCATCATGTCCTTCTTGCTCTTGTATTCAACACCTTGATTACTAAATGCCTTTGACTCATAAAATATGTACACATCATCTTAACCACTTTATCAACCTGTTCTGTTGCCTTCGAGGATCTATGGATATGCACAACAAGGTCCCTCTAATCTTCCGTAATTTTTAAGATCCTACTATTCATTGTCTACTCCCTTACCTTGTTAGCCTTCCCAAAATGCATCATTTCACAATTTGCTAGACTTAATTCCAGTCAACTGACTAGCTCATCTAAATCATACTGCAGCCTATGGCTTTCCTATTCACTATTTACCACACCACACATTTTCACATAATCCATGAACCTTCTGATCTCCTATATTCATGTCTAGGCCATTAATGTACAGTAGAAACAGAAAGTGACCGAGCACCAAACCTTCTGGTATGCCACTTGGCAGAGGCTTCCAATCATAATAACAACCTGAGATTATCATCCTCTGCCACCTGTCACTAAGCCAGTTTTGGATATAATTACCTTGGGCCCCATGGTCTCTTGCATTATTAACCAGTCTTCTGTGAGAGACTGTGTCAAATACCTTACCAAAGTCCATGTGCAATCTTCAACCCTGTTATGAAGTTGAAGGCATGTACTGTTCCTTTAAGAGAGAGAGAATGCTGTTCTGAACTAAGAGCTTACAAGCATCTATGTACACAACTGGGTGGCAGTCCCAGACTGTACTTGAAAACTGAAAATATGTAACATTTGGCTGAAATGGATATTTGAGTTTTGGTTGCTATTTTGACAATTCGAATTTAACCAATTTAAATTATGCCCCAGGATACTAAAACTCAATCAAGTTTCAATTTATTGTTTTGCCAACATCAAACCAATGAGATGATTTGAAGTTGCAGATATAAAATGTGGACATTTTGAAGATTGGTCAGAGAGAGAGAACTGCCATTGAGACAGAAACGTCTGGAGAAACTAACAACTTGCTCTCCAAGAAATTAGGAAACACTCTTTATCAAAGGTACCTTTTCATATGAAGCATACTTGCAGTAAAAAGAAAGAAGATGACCGAGGGAGATCCTGGAAAAAGAAAGACACAGAAGATGACAGTGACTGTGTGGTTTTGAAATTAAGTTAATATAATTTTAGTAAAAGTTTTATTGGATCAGCATATTGTTCTCGAATTGGAGGCAGATAGTAAGCAGTTAAGAGAAAGGGGGGGCCTGGAATTGTGAATTATTGTTGTTTAATGTTTACTTTTAGAGTTAAATATAAATTGATGCTATTTTCTTTAACTAGTGGAATTTGGGAATGCTCTGTCACTCATATTTTGACAGATTATGAGGCGAGGCGAGCTTTTCTGGGTGTTTGGTTTAATTGACAGAGAGGTTCACCGCTGTGTCATAACAACCCTAGTCATAAAAATCAGTCAGACATTATAAACCCGATGAAACCATGCTGAAGATCCTTGATTAATTTTCCAAGTGAAGATTAATAGTGTCTCTCTGAATTATTTCCAAATATTTCCCTACCACTCGTATTAGACTCATTGGTCTATTACTGCCTGGCTTATCCTTAATAATGGTATCACATTATTTTGAATAATGGTATCACGTAACTTGTTTTCTACTTGCTTGGAATATTTCCTGTGTCTAGAGAGGAACTGAAAATTTATGACATGACCCCTACAATCTCCTTCCTTGCCTCTCATCCCAGCCTGGAATACAACACATAATTAACTTGCAGATCATGAGGATCTATTTTAATCTTTTCTCTTCAGCATGTTAGCTTTTTAGAAACTGTCCCAGTGTTTGGTCTTAATATCTCAAAAGCTAAGGAACAGGAAAGTCATCAAGTGTTCCTCTGCATTATCATTATCTAGTGTATGTAGGTGGTTATTGAGTGAGGACAGGATTGGATTCTGACGTGGACGCAGTCCTTGATAATTAAGTAGTTCACTGACATCCTGTCTAGGGCTACGCATGAAGAATGATGAACACAGTGGCCAAGGGGGAAGAACTACCAGCTTCAACAGAACTCATCCATTAGCAGACAGTCTTCAAATGAAGGAGAGAGAAAACAAGCACACCCTCTCAAATACAGAGCCACCAGACATAGAGACAGTCAGTACATTCACCTTTACTTTTCACTTCGGGTCCCTACTGGTCTCCCAACACATGCAGGATATGGAGGAGGTGCACTAATACCTACGTAGTGCTGTTCCACTCCAATGTCCTGGATAGGATGACTATATGGCCAGGGTACACTTCAGCCAAACCTATCCTTTAGCAAGGACTAGGTCAGGATCAAAGGTAGAAAAAGGTGTGTCACTTGCAAAATGAACCACAAGGCATGAAGTTACAAGGCTTTTCTTTCTGCAGAAGTGAAATATTTGAATGGTTTATTGCCTCCTTATTTTTGGAGTGGTCCGGCGAGCACGTAAGACTGCAGAGTCCCACCACCAGTTTTTGGAAGGCCTAGAATTGCAGGGTACCAAAGACCAAACAGGGCTCCAACAATATCTTTGTCCTGTTCTGCTCCTGAGAACTGGGCATACTAAAGAGAAATGTCCAAATTTTTAAACCAACCTGTCATATGATAAACATGATAGTCAATGTACAGGAATATAAATGGTAGAATGTAAAAGTAATAGAAATCTGAAATTAAAAGTCTAACGATGACCATGAATCCATTGTTGATTGTTGGGAAAAAAACCCATCTGGTTCACAAATGCCTTTTAGGGAAGTAAACTGCCATCCTTACTTCGTCTGGTCTACATGCGACTCCTGACCCACAGCAATGTGATTGACTCTCTACTGCCCTCTGGGTATTTAGGGATGGGCAATAAATGCTGGCGTGGCCAGCAACGCCCTCATCCCATGAGTGAATAAAAAAAGACAAATTCATATTTAGATAAATGGAGATATACAGCCTCACGGGGAATCCTCTCTGACCTCACGAACACAAGACAAACAAATGGTTCATGAAGAAATGCAAAACACACATCTGTCAGAAACCATCAACATGAGGCACTCCAGGCACAAATAAACCAAAATATCTGATTCTCCCAAAGGGATGTTTGATCTATTGTTTGCCTGACTTGTGGCCAGACCAATTAGAAATACAACCCATTGCTTGCATGGCAATGGCAGAGAATTTGATCCAATTCTCAGATAATTCTCTATGTCAATTAAAATGAACTATTCTGAGGCACTTTCAGTATCTTGTAGGTACAGTTAAGCATACCAGGAAGGAACCAGGCAATTTTCACTATTCCTGGATTTTTAGTCATATCAAGGGAAAATTTGGATGAGGCTGGAAAACAGGCACAAATTTGGACATGTGGACAATCCTCACTAGATTGCAACAAATGTCGTCAGCGTGTGATCTTGGTACACTGCCTGCTAATTTAAATGATAGTGGTATGCAGCCCAGCATGAAGTTGCTTGTGGCCATGTACCTCAGCAGAGAGTTCCAGTTGGAGAGAGATTCACAACGTTTAAAGCTAACATGCACTAGGTAAAGACAGAGTGCACTCCGGCTGTAGTAGGTGCCTGAAACAGTCAAAGAAGAACTTCTGAGCGGAAAGAATAGGGACAATAGTTTAAAAGGCCATAAGCATGCTCCAAAGTTCTCAAATGCATTAGTGCAGGAGGTGGACAATAAGAGGGAAGGCTTCTTCACTCAGGCAGCTGGGATGTCACCCAGTCTGAACTTACAAGGCAGTGGGAACAGAAAACCATCCCAGTTCATGATAGCAGTCCAGTTGCAAGAACTTCAATTACCTTTCTGCTGTTGCCAGTGTTCTTGATACCACATTCAGTGTGCTCCTGGGCAAAGTGGCCGGAAGTGGAAACATGTTAGCAAACAAGGTTAATACATTATTGCAATTTCCCAGTCCACCCACTGTTAATCACACTTTCTGGTTAAAAAAACCCAAGTATAAGTCCAATAGATCAAACCCCCAAGGAAAAATCCTATAGATGTCATCTTGCTATGCATCACGCTTTTTTGTTGAGTGATGTCTTCCTATAAAGCACTGTAGGATATTACATTAAATTAAAGGAGCTCAAATGCAACTTGTGTTATTGGAAAAATTCAGTAAAATTTAAATTACTTGCATTTAATATGGTTGACTAAAGATGGACAAATTCCTGAAAATGGATTTTATGTTAGGAGTGCCATTTCTAAATTTTAATTCAATTTGTTTTCAGCAATATTCAGAGATGTTGACAAAGTTATTTGTCTTGCACACATCAAGATAAATGTAAGAATGCCAAACTTCCAATGATCGCAATAACATATACCACAGGAGGAAAAGGGACTGATTATTTGGCAAGTCAATTCTAATCGACCAAGATGTTCTTGTCAAGAAAGCAGTAAGGAACAGTAAGCTCTTGGATAATTCACACCTGTTTGCAGAGAACTTTGTAGGAATATATCTCGTTTCTTGCAAATGTAAATGATCCACATTTGAGCACAACTGATTATCTCGAATTGGTGGCAGTTAGCATAAGAAGGATTGTTTGACAAGTGCTGTGAAATCAGCAGAATCACATCTAACGTTAGTTGCTTTATTTTCGGTTCTAAAAGTATAGGCTGGCTGAGCACACTATGCACTCTGCCTATAATGAGCATGCTATTTGACTGAATCAACCAAACCTTAAGACATATGGCCTACATACGGAGCATGGCACTGAAAGTGAAACTCATAAATGCCAATTGTGTGGTGGGTGGAATATCTTTTTGAACTAACAAAACACATAATTACAAGATCGACTGTGCATTCATACTTTTTTGTAACATAGCCCATCACTACAACCGGCATACAAAGTCAGCTTTATAGGTCAAATCTATTGAACAAGTTTAGAAAAAATAAGAATTATCAGTCTCTGAAGACTGAAGGAGTGATTTTTTTTTGTTTATTTTATATGTGGTGAACAGAAAAGGAGAGAGGCATACCAGAATGAATAGAGAAAAAGATTGGAATAAAGACAATGTGAGCTGGAATATCCAGTATGAAGCATAAAGTAAGCATGAGGCAGCAAGAAAGGAAGTCTTGATAGAGGATGTAGAATGCAAGAATCAAGGCAAAAAAGAGAAATGAACAGTATGGAAACTTATTTTATAGCAGCATTCCTTCAGAACTGCAGTCTAAACAGTGGTGGAATCAATGACGTTTACTGAGAGGTCACACTGACCTAAAGAGTTGTAATCATGCATGGCGGCTAAAAGGGCAATGAAACAAACTTTTGCACTTTTGTGCCATTGTAAGCAGGATATGATTGTGCAATGCATAGATTTGAAACACACATAGTGGCTGACTGCTCTTGAGAAGCTTCAACATTTAGATTATTCTACAGGGTATTTAAGTGAAGTTATGGTGGAAGAAAATGATTCCAACATTCTGTCTTTCATGCAGTTCCAGCAGTGTATAAAACAAAATGGCATACATCACAGATAGAAATATTTCATCCAAATCATCATAATCAATGTCTATGGATGATAAAATTGTAAACAAGGCTGGTACTAACAAATTCTTGGTAAACACCACCATATCAAAGCAAGCACATGCAGTTGCATCACAACATCCTGAACATGAGGCTAAAGTCTTATATAACATCATGGTTAAGGAATAGCATGCCCACACATTAATGCACAACATGGTGATGCACAATCTTTTTATTTTGCAGACCTCAGTACTCAGACTTGGTAACTTGGCATCCAGTTAAAACTGCATAATACTTGCAAACAGTTATATAACCACCACTTAGAAAGCTGGCAAAAGCCTGCTCACATATCTAAAGCAAGGAGGTATCATTAGCAACTGACAGATTATTTTTAAAATACTGCATCTGCAGGATATGAATTTCAAAGCACATTTCACATCGCCTGGTAGGTGGTTTTAACACAACCTGCCAAGTATTTATTATGCTCTAGGATATTTATTTATCTATCTTATATCATCTGCCATATTGCTTCCATGTCCCATTGTACGTTTTCTTTATATTTGAGTGGGGTAGTGGAGTGATACAGTTGATAGAGTCAGAGATGTACAGCATGGAAACAGATCCTTCGGTACAACTCGTCCATATCAACCAGATATCCCACGCCAATCTAGTCCCACCTGCAAGCACCGGGCCCATATCTCTCCGAACCCTTCCTATTCATATACCCATCCAGATGCCTTTTAAATGTTGCAATTGTACTAGCCCCTACCACTTCCTCTGGCAGCTCATTCCACACACACACCACACTGTGTAAAAACATTGCCCCTTAGGTCTCTTTTATGTCTTTCTCCTCTCATCTTGAACAATATGTTCCTGGAAAAGTAATCACATGAATGTCTGTTCAAATCCCACAATGACAATTTGTCAAAGTGCCAACAAGAGTCGGTTAGGGTGTTTGACACAAGGACTAAATTCCCCTAATACTCAGGTTGTGTAATCTCTTCTCAAGTCACTCACCTCTGAATTCTCAATTCCCAGCGTCTAAGCTTTTGATCTTTAATGCATTACATCTCAAATGCTATTGATTTACTATTTGTTTCTTTAGTTATTTTCTCCACCTCCTCTCATACCCTTTTAGCCTTTTTTGATAAGTAGTGCTCCCACCATTCAGCAGCCCAGTGATTCTGCATTAAATTCAACCCCTACAGCACCAAGAGTAATAGACACACATTGAGAGTCATGGACATCAAATCCAAAAGATGGAGTGATAGCATTCTACCACTTAGCCATACGAATGAATAACATTTTTAGAAAGTCATAAAAAATGATTAAGATCTTCAGTTCATTTATAAAATGTATATAATCTTTCTCAGTTTAGAAAATAACCATTAATGATTGAATGGTTATGTTGATAAAATGTTTTTTTTTAAAGGAGGAGGCAGTTATATTGTTAAATCATTTGTAAACAGCTAGACATGAATTATGTGAAAACATTGCCATTTAAATTAGTCAAGGTGGCAAGACAAGTTGAGAGGGCAGTTAATAAAGCTTATTGCATCACAATGCTTTGTTAACACTACACGTTTTCTCATTAATTTTCAGCCACCTATTTACCATACAAGCTATACATTGGGAAAACTTAACAAGGAATCTCACGTGGCCACTTGGAGGATTCAGCTCACTGCTTACCCCAAAATCACCTTCATGTTGGAAACAAAGCAACATCTCAGGGCAGGCCCCATGGGCACCAGCACAAGCAATTCGCGCCCATCGACTTTGGCATCCAACACATGCCAGTCTTTAAGATCCTTCACGGCACATCTCTGATCCACTTTAGGATGTTACTGCACTTAAATGCTGCACGATCAGGTTACACCGACAACGATCATTATTCCAACAAAGACACTTAGTACTCAGGGGCATGTACCCAGCTCATAGATTGAACCAGGCAATTTGTCCATGTTCTTCACTCACTGTCACAGCGCTTGCTAACATTGAGCTTAACTGGATGTACACAACATCATTTGTCTTGCATTTCGCCCCCACAGCCAGAGATACCAGGCTCATGTTGCTGTATGTTATGTTGCTGTATAGTTTAGCGCAAACATGTGACAGTAGTCATCGGGCCTTACTCATTATAAGGGGAATAGCATTTAGACAGGGGCTGCCAGCAGGTTAAATCAAGGGAAGCCTCCAGTATCAGTCCAGGTCCTACTCAGATCATTCAGAGTCAGGACCCCTTCTCACAATGAGTGAGAAACTGAAGGACAGGCTGCGAAATCTCTGTCTGGATTCTTCCTGCCCTATTGTTGGCTGTTTTCTTCATGGAACAAGAGAGGGGGGAATATTACAGGTGATGAAAGCAGGTGGCACAACTACTACTGTTGGTGCAAATTGGGAGGTATCCAAAGCAAATATTTAGGCAGCAGAGAGGGCATACAGGTTAGTGCTGTTGGGATGGTGGCAGTGAGTTGACAAAATGTTACAGGCAACAGTGAGAGTGGTCGAGCTTGAACCTAGATAGGAGGTGGGTACAATAGCAGAGTAGAGTGACAGTGAGATATCGGAGAGAAGATGGTGTCACTTACAGTGGCAGAAAGGAGAAAGTCATTGACCTTCCTCTACAGTGCTGCACATTGTTCCAAATGGCTGAGACTATAGTGACAAAGCAGGCAATCTCAGACCAAGCTGGCATGGTCTGGTGTTATGGCCTCCACTGCTGCTCCTTCCCTGTGTCACACCCCATTCAGCAGGAGATCCAGGATCCTGCTCCCACACCGATCCCTGCCCCCATACCGATCTCCACCCCCATGCCTAATCCAACCCCCACGCCTAACCCCTCCCCCACTCCCAGCTCCAGTCCCACACCATGGTCTAGCTCCCAGCCCTGCCGTATTTTCACCATCCCTCCAGACCTCCCCCTCTCTGAG